>NC_089526.1:24842198-25139698 GCF_963924715.1 Thunnus thynnus
AGACTCAGATGAGATAACATTAGAAATCAACATATTCACACTGATGTTAGATATCCTTCCAGGCTATTTGTCAGATATGAGGCTGTGGCAGACTGTCTCAGGTTGTAGTCTTTGTTGTACATGTTACACACTGTAGATACAGTGGCTCTCAACCTTTCTGGGCCCAAAAGTCAAACCAGAATCACAAAGCACACCAACTCACAGTAATCAGTTATGCAGATTGTCTCAAATGTCATGATTACATTGTCATTAGAGATATTTCCCCTTTATGGCACACTGACAAATGATTCAATATGACAGGCAGCAATGGCATCACTCATCAAAAATATGTAGGCCTATTTATATGAATCAAGAGCTTGCAAGACAAGTGTGCTGCACATTATTGTTCAGATTAAATAAGAACAGCAAAAATAATCATGATTATTATGATAAACCAATGTATGTTATGATTTGGGGATGATATCATGCTTCTGCCACTTGTTGTTGATGTGCAATCAGGGATTGCAGAGACATAGATGAGAGAACAGTGCAATGTCAACAATAGCACAAGCAGCACTTCTATGTGGAAGCAATAGGCATTTGATTAACAAGTGCAGATATTGTACAGTATTTGTATTTATCACTTATCTGGATTAAACAAGTGGCATGTTCAGGGCGGCAGTGAGAGGGAATTACCTGAATCTGCTGCACAGCTAATGTTATCTGTAAAGGTATACTTTGTATTCAAGGGCCTCTTCAGCTTACTTGGCAGCACTGTTTGCATGAGTTGGCATTAGTGAAGTTAGCTAATGTAATTTTTCACTGTAGATCACGCTCTTGGGTTTAGGGCTATTGACATCTCCAGACAGTCCAAATAACTCAAGATAATTTTCATACTGTCTGTTGCCAGTTTTTACTCTTTTTTTCTTGATACAACCCAGTCACCAGAATAAAATGTTGGCATTGTACATTTCTGCAAACCACGGATACGTTGAATTTCTACAATAATGTTGGCCATTATCAGTTGAACAATGATGTTTTATGATATGACAACGCTGTGGTTAGGTTTAGACACAAAAAAAACTTGGTTAGGGCTAGGGAAAGATCATGGTTTGGATCAAAATAAAAGAATAAAATAGAATAAAAATGGCTGCAAATGTCCCAAAGTCTTGCTAAAAACACCCAGTTTTGTCGGTTGAAACAAGAAGTAGGCATTGGTTTCAAGGTTGTCTCAAACTGTGCTCTCTGCTGATTTCCAACTTTCTGCCAACAAACTTGCTAGCCATCCACTGACCCCTCCTCCTCCCAATAAAATAGCGAGCTCATATGGATGTCATGTGAACTACATCACTTTAGCAATGTTGATAGGATATGTATTTTAGAAATGTTTATACGATACGTATTGTTGAAATGTTGATATGCTAAGTATTACATGTGTTGAAACATAGATATTCAACATATCCATGGTTTGCGGAAATGTACATGCCAACGTTTTATTCTGGCGACCAGGCTGCTTGATGTGGACTGCCTTTCTTGTATCACAAAATAGATGGAGTCATTCATAAGATTTTGCTAGCAGCTTGTTATGCACGTCCTGACATTTGATGTGCAGCTAAATAATTATTCCTCCTCCTGTTACCAAAATTGTCGGGAGAATGTGGATGGTGGACACATTAGGTATATAAAAAATGAATTGGTCAGCCTAAAATTCCATGGCACACTTGATCTTGCTTCACGGCACACTAGTTTAGAACCACTGGTCTAATAGCTAACTAACCATTTAGCCTGAGCTAAATAACATAGGCTACAGCAACATTAGCATGCAAACCAATTTCATTTGAGCAGCAGAGCTGATGAGAGTAAAACTGTTTAAATTGCACTTACCATTTCTAACTGCACTGTAATGTTCCACTGAAAAGTTGTGTCCTGCTGGGGTCCCAGTGCTTGAATGTGTTTGTGTTGTTGCACAGATTAGAGTTTCATTTGATTTATGTTCTGCTGATAGCAAGACAACTCTCCCCTTAAAGGCAAAGTGGGACAGGCCAGACGTACAGGATATAGGCACGGTAGATGTTAGATCACACAGGGTCTTCTGCAAGTTATTGGGGGTTGTCAGTTTTTGGCCAAGCTGCAAAACTACAAGTTGCAATTTTTTTTACCTTAAAAGTTGTTTATAAGCCTATCTCTAACCCTGACCTTTACACTCCCATGATCTACAAATTAAAAATAAATGTAAAACATTCTCGTGGGATCTAGCATCAACCATACAGGCACAGTGTCTTGGTAGAAACAAACATGCCGGCCAAATACCCGCCCCACAGCGAGGTGGAAGCCAGTGACAGAGTGGCAGAAATTTTGCAGTGGCATCTGGGGCGGCCAGTCAGATTGTAGGGGTGGCACTGGCCACTCTGGCCACCCCTTTAAAACCGTGCATGTGTGGCAACTGTTTTAATTTTACAAATGCAGATACAATGCATTGCAACAGCAATGGTAATTCAGTTGAACCTGGCAAAAGCATTGTACCTCTCATTATAGTGCTTGAAATCATACAGCTCAGTCTCTTCAATCTGCATACAAATAACACAACTTTACACTTTCAAATTGTGTGCAGTTCAATTTTGCATGCAGGTGATACGCAAGTCCTTCCCAGTGAAGTGACAGTAATATAATGCCACCTTCTTTTATTTTATACAGTGATTTTTGGCTTGTAAAGCAGAGGCAGGTTGGGTGGATGGCTAGACAATTTGCTGGCAAAAAGTTGCAAAAGCAGCGGGAGAGCACTGTTCAAGACCGCCAGTCAGAGATTTTTAATGTCATGTCGGACATTTTAACTGGAAATGTTTAGTGTCTTGTTGCAACATTTTTACCACATTTTACTGTTTTAACCCAAGCCATGACCGTTCCCTAACACTAACCAAGTGGTTTTTGTGCCTAATCCTAACCAATGGCATTAAAAGAGATGTGAAAAAGTAAAAAAAAAAAAAAAGTGGCTCTAAACTGCATGCAATTTGAAAGTGTAAAGTTTGTGAATATTTACACAGATTGTGAGACCAGGTTGAATCATATCATGACAATATACTGTAAAGGTGGCAACCAATTACTTGATGTTAAATACAATGAGCAGAGACACTTTTAATCAGACATGACAAGAACTAGTAAATTAATTTGAATAGCCTGATGTAGGTGTTGTACAGGTCCCCTTGCTTGGACCCATGCACAGGCATAAAGGAGCAGCACCAAAACAAACCAGGAGAGCTCCAAAGATGGCGGTGGTGTGGAGAACGGTATAACAACAAAGACATGACAGTGATAAAAAGAATAACAATAATAATCCAGACAAGCCTATGTTGAGAGAGTTTGGTCAGCACTAGTCAGACTGCCTGGCATCTTTGAAATCAGGACCCTACTGATATATGCCATACAGGTAGTCTGTTGCACGTGATTTTACAGCATTGGCAAGAGCCATGGCAAATCCTGACTTCACAAAGTATCAGCAGTTTCCCTGAAATGATGGCTGACCCAACAGTTTGAGCATGCTCACGTGTGTTGCTTTTGTTATAGAAAAAAGTGCTGCCTAAACCACATTTTGTGCTGATAAAAAAGCTTGTCATGCATTGCTCACTTTGTTTCCATAACGACCAGTCAGCTGCAGCAGTTGCCACTAAACAGTATATTTAACTCGCACACACTTAGCAGAAACTCCCGTAACACAGCCAATTTGTTCCCATAAGGGTCCCACTACAAACTTTCCTACCACTTATTTTTCCATTTTCGTACAGCTTGTTGTTGTCTTGAACTGTTAGCAGCCTGGGTTGTGAAACTTCAGTGATAATCCTAAAAAATACCCCTGCTAAGTTCTCAAAAAAAAAAAAAAAAAAAAGGTGAAACTACAGATAAGCCTTTTAAGTTTTTTAAAAAAAAGATATTCCATTGTCATGGTTGGGAAAATACCTCATTTGATTTATGTTTTCAAAAATGTCAGTGCTGAGGAAGGGGCACAAATGCTTATATGCCCATCCATCCTGCTATTCTGTGCTTGCTGTTGTGACATGGTTTGACATTTTTGCATTGCACATTGATACCAGTCTCACTGTGTGATGGATGTGGAGCTGTAACCAGGAATTAGCTTAGCTCAGTTTAGCTTGCATAAAGACTAGAAGCTCACCAATTTACTGAGCCTGGGAGGTGTCATGGAGAAAAAAAAAGTATTTGTGTACTCAATTTAATAATTAATGCTCTTGAATTAATACTGTATGTGAACAAATTACTTACTTTAAAATAAATAATAATAGACAAATAATATTAAATTTGACGCATGAATTGATTTGATATTGTTTTTGGCTTGAGACACCTGCTCTAAGGATCTGCCTCTCGCTCTCTCACAGCCCAAAGAAATCTCACTCCAAATAGGTTGTAACAGTGGTAACATCAATGGTAAAACAACTGTATTGCTCTGCTGTCCGCTCATTTATTAAATCTGCAGTGCGGAACTTTTATATATAAATGAACATCCGTCACATTCAAGCTCTTGTCAAACAAGTTCACGCAATGCTGATTAAGCCTATCACCTCAAGATAAATCTCTCTGTATTATACAGTATACCAAAGTTTTTAATCTGGTGTCAAGCTTGACATTTCTGTGCTAGCCAGATGAATGCATACTGCGCATGCTAAGCACATAGAGCATGCGCACCAGAGACTTCCACTGGCCCAGCAGCTAACTTCTGGTTAGCTATCTGCTAACTTGAATGGTGATAAAATAATTTAATCCTGCGGTTCTTCTAGACTTTCTAAATGTTATCAGACTGAATAGATCAAATTCTGATAGTGAATTGAGCCGTTTTGCGGGGGTTGTGTGACTCTCGAAACAATTTATCCACCGTTTTACAGCAACAACAGTAGTGAGCCTATGACGTAAGCATGTGTTGAGAGTTTTTTGTAATTACTCCAACTGCCATAGAGGGGAGACAAAAGTCACGCACTCCAGCCTTAACAACAAACTTTTACAACATTCTTCTTCCTCTCTGTCTTTTACAAGTGATAAATTAAATATTCAATTCAATTATTCTTCAGTATTACTCAAAAACGTATTTCCTCATTAAACTCTAGCAAGTTATATAATTTCACATAAACTTGTTACTAAAAATGGCGCTTATAGAGAGCAAAAGCCGCATTTTGCATGACACACACGCACACACACACATGCACAGACCTCTCCAAAATCACAAAACATCTGTCATGTAAGTTGAGTTTAGCCTGTTTGTTGCCCTCAACTGTTTGTATGAAGGATTATTTCTTTAGAGCATATGAAATACATGTAGCCATCACACAGCAGCAGGAATAATACAGGCCTCTTCAAAGTAAGAACGGGGCTGTGAGCATTTTTCATGCATGTGGCACAGCAGCAGTAACTTTATTCATTAGTTAAAAGTATTATCTCCTATCTAAAAAAGTAGTATTATCTTGTCATGGCAATAGGATCAGTCACATAAGGATAAATGACATTTTATACTCTACACATCAGACAGATAAACTGACACAGAGATTCCAAGTTTATCCAGACAAATCATTTGGAATAAAACAGCTCTATCAAATCTATTGGGATATTTTTATTTTACTGTTTAATAAGTTAAAAAATGAAATAATCTCTGTTTATTCCAAGTTGAGAAAAAAGAAATCTTCGAAAGCCAAGCTTTATTCCCTTGTGTTGTTTATACATTTTCTGAGCCCAGATTAAGTATAAACCTAAAATATTTTATTTATTTATATTTTTATAAGATATATCAAATGTCTCCATTTAAGAACAGCCATTTAGCATGTTTGTCACAAGGAAGAAATAGAACATTCTGTAACATTCAGTATCTAATTTATGCTGATGAAAATATTATCATTTGTTCTTCTAGCAAAAAGAAAGAGGCTTAAGAACTGATTGATGGCTCACAGCGGAGTGGAGATCTTATTCTTTCTTTCATTTGAGGGCTTCCACTTTTTTACAGAACGCTCCATCTTCTCCGTCTTTATTTCTGTTGGCAGGCTCGTCTCGTTCTCCCTGAACATCTTTCGTCTCTCACAAGGAGGCTCATTGTCCGTAGAGGAGAAGGTTGGTTTATGGTCCATACAGAGACAAGTGGCAGAAGCACATTCCATAACTTATTGGGACCTGTAATCCCATCACTCCACTTCTGCCACTATTTGACATCTGGGGTCAGTTCACTTAAAATCCAGTCTATGCAAAGTGTAAACAGAAGCTGCTGTTTCTGTTCTATGTGTTTTTACTGTATTCTCATATTTCTAAACATAATCACACTGATATACTAACAAGACACAATTTGCGGTTCTTGCGCCGAGTTGTAGTGTTCAAATCTTTACTGGAAGCTTCTTTCAATCATCATGTCTTATGTCTCCTCAGTATCTGCTCCTGTCTTGACTTGTTTTGTCATTTGAGCCTGTGCAGGATTCTGGAGTCAGTAGGCCTTCTGGGAAATAGAGTTCTAATCCTTCCACTTAAACCTCAGCTTCATTTTGGACATGCCTGTGTGTGTGTTTGTGCAATGACTACATTTCAATGTTTCATAGCCGACTATGATGAAAATAGAAAAATAATAAGAACTTGTAAAATAAATGAAATCATATGTCAAGTGAATACACACAGCGTGCTGGCGAGCTTCTCTACTTTGTCCTGTGTGAGGTTGATTTTGACATTGATGATGCTGAAATACACAGGAGGAGGATTATTATCAGAACCAGACAATTCTGCACAATTTTAGAAACTCTTCAGGGGTAAACTCAGCAAGGGGAACCATCAGTGATACAATTTTTATGTCCATTTTGAACTGTAATATTTTACAAAAGCTATAAAAGCTGCTAAGACCTCTACTGAAGTTCTTCAGAGCTGTCTCATGTGGGCAGTGAAAAGAGTGAAAAGAGTGATTTAATTCATTTTTCTTTTTATCTGTTGTCAGACTAAGAAAACTTTAAAAGCATTTTTTACCCTTGAGATCAACTAATGGTTTTATTAAAGATGGAAAAATCATTTAGAATCCCAAACATTGTTTAATATGAGCAACATTTGAGTTTCTGGGCTGTGAAACATCCCTTTGAGTCACACTGTGTACTTGGATCCTGAGTGAAGTCTGGCTTCATCACTTTCACCCATTACTGAAGACCTGGATCAGGCAGCTAGTCTTGACCACGGAGGCTGTTCTCCTCTCTGAGTTCTTGATGAAATGCTGACAAGCCGTCTGTTTGTTGGGCCTTATGTTCACATGATAACACAAATTGCTTCTCTCTTTTTTCTGATACCACTGCCTGAAATTGCATTCCTGTTGCTTGGCCTCTCAACGTGTCCTGATGTTAAAGCATTTATACACAGCATTTCCACTACATGTGCACTGGGCTTGATGTTTTCCTGTTTATGTTACTGCGTGTTACTGTTTTGTTGTTATAGACTGTATTCGTATGAGGTGCATGAAATGTGTGGAAACCATAACCTGCCTCCCCCTTTATTTCTTCATCATAAGGGCACTAATTGGGATTTTAAATATTTTGGAAACTTTATCTTTTGAATCACACAAATAACTGAAGATTTCATAATATGACCGGTTGTTTTCATTTTCCTCTCCTCCTCCAAGTAGAGCAGGGCCTTGGAATAATCAATCTGTGCTAACACAAAACTCCATGAAAAGAACATTTTCTTTTATTGACGCTGTGCTTCTACAGTCAGGAAATGTTAGACATAACCCTGGCCTGGATTTCAATTATACGAGTACACTTGTGAATTCAAATCTAGATCTGGGTTTGGTATCATCCACCTAAATGTCAGAAGTCTACTCTACTTCCTAAACCTGATTTAGTTAAAATCTGGGCACAATCATCATCTTTTTTTTGTCTGAAACTTGGCTAAACAAATCAGAGACAAATACACTGAAATTAAGCATTACAGTGTTTTCCATAGTGACCGCTCCAGGAAAGGTGGTGGTGTCACCATTTATATAAGAAATCAATTTCATGCTACGATCCTAGCATCATTACCTCAGCAGATTAAGAGTTCCTTATGAGAATTATGACAAAGTGTCTTAAGAAAGACACTCAAAGCTCAGTTTGAAAGTAGGATGAGTCACTTACCCACTTTTTCTTTGCTATCAAATGATAAGCTCGTATTTTAACAAGTGTGATATGAGTCTATGATGGTTGTCCCTTCTTTTTTAGGTCAGAATTACTTCTATAAGTAAACACAGAGTGTCCTGACCTCTGCCCTGACCACAAAACGCCACCATAACTGCCTGGGTAAAATGCTTGTGGAAGAGGCAACAAATCCGTGCCACCCAAATTTCACAGTGCGTATCCTGCACTTCCAGCGCACTACTGCTAGTTTGGTATACCTTCATTCTCGCATACACTATGCATCATCTAGTACATCTTCCCAGAGCAAAGTGAGCTTCGCAAAGTAAACATACTGCTGAGTAATGGACATGAACACCAGGTCAGGTCTTTGGCAGTCACTGACGTTCCCCTGCAGGATTATAAATTGCTTGTCTTGGATTTCACAATGCCTGGTATCTTGTTTTCTTTGACTTTTGCTGTCTTCTTTGGTGGGCTACTGTAACATAAATTTAACCCTATGCTCTTTGAATTATGGGTTATCTGTAGGAATTCCTACAGTTCAATGATCAACTTTCAAACTACTGCTCTTTACATTTGTGATGGAGGAGATGCATATTGTGTTGCATATGTAGAAATGTCTTTCTCACAACATTTGGTGATATAGTGATACAACCGGAGTGCCTTTAGAGACACAACACTCACAGCTGTATAGCATATTCCAATTCCATATTCCAATTTTCCTTTAAATAACCAACTCTGAAATCAGATACTGTACTAACCTTTCTTACCCGTTGGCACAGTGTCTTGACCAAAGAAATCCCTCCATTTTGTGTTCTTGACATACCAATCTTATTCTCAAGCACACAGAAATCTGGACTGGCTAAAGAGCAAAAGGCTGGACGCCAGGTTAACACACTGTAACAACCTCTCCGCAGGTTCCTTCAGCCATTCGCTTCAGTTCAGCAGTACGACAACCAATACACAGAAAGACACAACTAAAACCCACCTAAACTTCAAGTGTTTTCCATCCAGGACGATGACCAATACCATAGCAGAGCGAAGAAAAGTCAAAATTCCTCAGTCAGTCAGAATGTGCAGACTGTCCTGTATGTTGAATTTCCAACCACACGTCTGTGACTGATGCCCCTTTTTCCATTTCAGCCACTGCCAGTGCACAATCCTGCTCATATTATAAAAAAAAAAAAGCAAAACGTAAGGCCGAGATGCCCATAGCAATTCAGTTCTATATTTAAAAATGAGAGATTCTGATTTGCTACCCAGGCCACAAGCATTTTGCACAAATAAACTCTGAAAGAAACTGGGACACATGCCTCGTGATTTTAAGCTATACAATATGGTACAGATCTTTAGGAGATTTTGCTCAAAATTTGGTTTGTTTATACAGTTCTTTTGCAATTAGGGATTGTAAAATACTAATTTCCAGCTTGTGTTCAGTATAGGCAATGAAAACAAGAGTTTTTGCTGTCATGTAGGTGACAGAGCTGTTTTATTTGTCTTGGCCTTTTGAAATGCATGACGAATGTTTCCAAAATGTTCATGAAATATTGCCTAGACTTTGCCTGCATGCATATGTATATGGAGTAAAAAGTGTATGGTCTAATGAGAAGATACTGTCAGTGCTCAGCTCAATGTAGGGTGCAAGTTTAACCCCAAATGCTACCTCCAAACATACCATCCTTACTGTAAAGAACAGTGGTGGGAGCATTATCTTGTGTGGATTATGCACCAAGACTGTAATAAGGCTTGAAAAGCAAAATGAAAGCAGAATTATATTGGAGAATTCTGGAGGAAAACCTGTCACTGAGAATTGATCTTCCAACAGAGCATTGACCCCAAACACACAGCCAAAGAGCCCAACCTTCTGCTGAACTGAGAATGTAGACAAGGCCTTGACAATTTCTCTTTGCTCATTTTCCCCATTCAGTGAGATGCAGATGGAACAATTTAGCAAAGTAAGATTGGGCAAAAATTGCAGTGTCCAGATGTGCAGAGCTGAGATTATTCAGCATAGTTTCACAGCTGTAATTGCTACCAAGGGCCCTTCCAATTTTTTCTTGTTATTCAGACTGAATATTTTTTGGCTGAAGTGTTTATGCTACTGCCTTATTGTGCATCACATTGTCTATTATAGCATATTCCAAGCATTTTGCTATCAGGAAACCACAAATACAACTTTCACACTTCATACTTCATGCTTACCACATGCAAGCCTTAAAGCTGCACTAAAGAATATTTTTTTTTTACAGTAAGATATATCAGATGACTATATGTAATATGAATGGGGTCTGTCATGGGGACAAACCCCCAGAAATGTATCCCCTGACTGCAGTTTCATTGAGCTTTACGGAGCGTTTTAGCACCTTTAAGCCCATTGTTTTTTTGTTTTATTTTTGGCCCATGAATTCTGTTCTCAACAACTGTGTGTACAGCAGCCGCAGGCAGCTGATTTAAAGCAAAAAAACAACAACAAAAAAACCACTGTATGCTACCTGCCCAGCACCAAACAGCAGACAGACACATTTTGCAGCTAGCTGGTCAGTGTAGCACTTAGTAGATAAAGAGCCAGATTTTTTCCCTCAGGAATTGGTGGAGACAAAACACAGCTACTCTACAGGAACGTGAATACTGGACTGCGTACATGAATTCATACATCTTACGCAAACTATAATGGCATAAAATGTATGAAGACGGGTTGGTAGAGGATAACAAAGCTGCACCATTTTTAGGATATTTGATATCTCACTGTGTTGAAATACAGTAGGACCAGTGCACTAACTGCACTGCACCATACAGTAGCTTCAAGCAAGGAGCTCTGTTTCCGTACATTGTGTTCTACGTTTGTTGTCTCCCCGCAGTATGCTGCAATAAACAATGATAATTTTTTTTTTTTTTTATTGGCTCCAGACTAGTACCAGTCGAAGGATATATACTATACAAATCTGTGCAGCCGGGGGTTACATGTAGCCAAACGTTGACAGTGGTGAAGAGTGGGATTCATATGGAACATATTGTTGGTGTTATGAGCAGTGGAAGCTGTCCAGCTGCCCACAGAGCAAGAAATGTACAGGATCATATGCTCAAAAACCACAGCGCTGTTACTCTCCAGCACAGCTAAACCAAGTCTCCCTAGCTCTTGCTCTCTCTCAGTCACACACACAAGACAAATCTCGCACATAAACAAATGGATGCACACAAGGACACCCAGCAGGCACACATACAAATCACCCAAACACACAGCACACTCGCTCACATGCACGCACAATTAATGCTGATATAAATCAACTGCCCAATTTTTTGTTGGAGAGGGAAACAATTTTTTCCGAAATTCCACAAAATGATCTGTCGTAATTTATGGTGTGTTTTCCACCGAGGGGAGTGATACCGGGTTCTGGGCTGTAAACGTTGCTCCGCCATGTTTATTTTCATTTCATTTTGTTCTGCCTATACTAACACTTTACCTTGGTGATTTAAGGAGGCTGAGAGTGGTTTTGGAATCGAACCAGCTGGCAGTGCGTGTGAGTGTGTGTGTGTGTGTGTGTTTGTCTGTATGTGCATGTCCTCCAAAGCATTAAGCTTCTGAATCCTCTTCTGTTCCTCCTCTGTACTCCATTCTGCAGTATGTTTGTAATAAGGTGGGATGGAACAGTTTCACCTGTTGTACACTGTACACCTGTCATCTCTGTATGTACTGTTTAATCTAAATATAATCATCAGTTTTCTTAAATAGTTTATTGCAATCATACAACATTTTTTGCAGCTTATTTGCAGCTCTTAAGAGGTCAATTCTATAAAAATAAGCGTGTTGTTATGTCACAACCTGGTCTCACAATCTGCATACAAATAACATGACTTTACACTTTCAAATTGTGTGCAGTGCCTATGCCAAAGTCCAGTTTTGCGATACATCAATTTAACGCTGCATTTTTAACCTTTTTGTGTGTCATTTAACACCGTTGGTTAGGCACAAAAACTACTTGGTTAGGTTTAGGGAAAGATCATGATTTGGGTTAAAAATGTCAAAAATGCCGGATGTGATGTTAAAAATCGCTGTTAAAATGCTCACACATGCCGGTAAAAATGTCTGGTTGGTGGTCTCGAACAGTGCTCTCCTCCAGCTTTTTGCCAGTTGATTATCTAGTCATCCACCCAACTCACCTCCTCCTAATAAGCCAAAGATCACCTTATGAAATGAAAGAAAGTCGCATTATATGATGCCACTTCTCTCGGAAGGATTGGTGTATCACCTGCATGCAAAATTGGACTTTGGCATATCACTGCATACAATTTGAAAGTATAAATTCATGTTGTTTGTACGCAGATTAAAGAGACAAAGCTGCCTGTTGTCTATCCTCTGCTGGATAAATAATGTAGCCACTGAAACTCTTAGCATGTGCTGAATAAACTGTATATACTATAGAGTAATTTGAATGTTTATCATATATAGCTGTGCTAAAGCTAATTTGTTGTCGATTTTTTTTTTATGTTTCATTTGAGAAGTTGCATATGTACAATCTAAATGATCTCATCATCATTCGGCCTGTCTGTGTGTGTGTGTGTGTGTGTGTCTGTGTGTGTGTGTGTGTGCAACTAATATACAGTGTAAAAAAGTAAAGTGTAAAAGTGTAAAAAGAAAATCCCGGCAAATATTTTCAAAGCCATTCTTTTCTTTTACCATCATTATAATAATTAGCTAGTATAAGGATGGTGTTATTCTGTAACAAATCACATGAAAAGACCAAAACAAATACACCCCAGGCAAACTCAGTTATGGGGCCTCCTTCATGCCTTATTTTCATGCCTTTGGGAATGTTGGTATTGGCGCTGGTAGACAAAGTACTCAAAATTTTAAACTATTAATACCTCACTAACAATAGTCTGTTAAAAGTAAAAGTCCTGCAGTCAAAAATGTAAAAATGCAGAAGTATTATTAGCACAATGTACCCACATTTACTTAACATCTATTCAAGGTGGAGCTTATTTTAACTGCTTTATATACTGCTGGATAGCTTAATTAATAATAATGCATCATATTTTGCATATTTGTTGATCATATACTTTGTGTGTAAAATTTTAATCTGTAAAGTAAATAGTAATAGGCTGTCAGATAAATGTAGAAGAATGACAAATACAGTAAATACAGTGGAGTAGAAGTGTAGAAATTGCATAAAATGGAAATATTAAAGTACATGTAGCTCATAATTGTAATTATAATACTGGAGTAAATGTACTTGGTTACTTTTCACCATATGGTATTAAGGAGGTTGATGATTTCTATAACTGCACTCATTTACCAGGTTTTTCCTCGACGTCTCTGACATGAGCTGCTCACTGAAGCAGCCAGTGAAAAGCAATTAATTTACTCAAGTGAGGTAGACTACTGGTACTTTAGGCTACTCGAATATTTTCATTTTATGGTTAAACTCCACTACATTTTGATACAAAATATATGAACTGATAAAATATGGCGCATCATTATGGATTAAACTACCCAGCAGGATATAATGTTAAAATTAACATTAAAATGTTACTTTTAAGGTAATGTGTCTGTAATAATAATACAAGTAACACTTTAAATGTAGGACTTTGACTTGTAATAGAGTATTTCTATACTGCAGTATTGTTACTTGAAGGATCTGGATACTTCTTCCATCACTGGGAGCAGCAGATTGCTCTATACCTCTGTCCTGAAAGCAGTTTTCTTTTCTTACACGCTCATTTTTTCTTATATCATCATGCTCTTTGTCCGTTTTCATGAGGGTTTGGGAGGAAGGGGGTCGCTGCTCTTATCATCTAACAAGTGAGTCAACGCGACAGGAATGTCTTAGTAACTTTTGTCCTCATTGTTTCAGGGGGAGCAACAGAAAAGCAGATTACCTCGGGGAGTTTTACAATTTTCTTTTCTTTTCCTCTTTGTTTTGTCTTTTGAAATGTTCGCTGTGATAACTCTGTTTCACTGTTTGATATTTTGTTGAATTGCACATAACCTCACGTTACGTTACGCTTACGTTAGGTTTTTCTGCATCCTTAGCAACATGTGAGTCGAGAGAGGCTAATCCTTGTACTTACATTAAGCGGACGACAAAAAATGAATAGCTGATAAGTTGAAGATTCATATCTTTCGATGAGCAGTGCGTGGTGGCAACCTATGAAGCAACATGGCTGCTGACTGACCTACAGTCCTCTCAAACCACTCCACCTTTAATGCGACAGACATTTTTTTCTACACAGCAGGTAAAAGAAGGAGCTCATTAATCTCACACACACTGTACGTTGCCAGCTGCCACTCACTCAGTCATTAAGTGTCGCTCATCAGTCAGCCAGTCGATCGCTCATTCTGTCAGCTACGTTAGCCGGCTTGTCAACACCCAACTAGCCAATCAGTTAGTCAGTTAACTAAACAATTGAGGAAAAAAAAAGAAAAACAGCCAAATGGCCAGTCACTCAAATCAGATCCCATCATGCAGGTTAAGACTATTTTTCCTTAAGGAAATCTGATTAAGCATGAAATAGAAAGCGAGAGAAACAGGAGGCTGCATGAGCCATGTCTGGAGCGTCACATGCACGCAAATGTGTGTGCGAGGGGTTAAGGAAGATATGTATCTGTGTGTGTGCATGTGTGTGTGTGTGTGCGTGTGTGTGTGTGCAGGCAGATCCCGGAGTTATTTTCTGTAATACCCCCAGTTTCAGGTTTGGTTTGGGTCCAGGCGGTTGGCTTTAATGTAGTCCAGATGGGAGACGCAGAGCGGAGAGTGGCCAGATTTTTCCAGAGTTTCGGTCGAACCAGGGCTTTGCTAATAAAAGCAGAGGAGATTTTCACAGTTCCGCAGACAAAACCTCGCATTCTAATTCTCCAGGGGGAACGGAGAGCGAGCGAGACCGCAATGTTATACTTTGTTTTTATTAAAGGGGGTGATTGACAGCTTGGAGGGAATTTTCCAGCATTAAACCAGGGGTCTTATTGGAGAGGACAGAGCAGAGAGCAGAGGGACCTGGCGAAGCAAAGCAACGCTCTGGCAAGCTGCTACTGACTGAAGGCTTGGCTTCTCCTCTAATAGTCTCTTTCTTAGCATCTCCTTTCTCTCGGCCTATAGTTGAGGAGTGGATTATTGCAGTCTGTACCTGCTCCTCCTCCTCCTCGCCCCACCCAATCTCCTCTTCCCTGCTCTCCTCTCCTTTCTTGACAAAAGTGATCTTTTTCCTATTCTGGCCTTCATATGCAAGCATAAAACAGTATTGCAAATGAGATCCAAGGCTAGTTTACACATTCACTTTTGTATTCTTGTTTTAGTTAATTCTCCTCTTCCTTTTTCAACTTCCTTTTCTTTTTGATTTCTTGTCTTCTGCCTAATAACTGTGTCTAGGGTGCTCAGAGTTTTCACTCTGGGGAAGGCAGCACGTGTTCATAGTTGGATCTGTACATGCCTGCTTAAAGGCTAATAAAACCTAAAGTGCCTCCTGATTCACACAGCCTGTAAAAGGATGAAACACTTGCAGCTCTGTGTGAGTGCAGGCCTATATACATGTGCGCGTGCACCCTAGGGTGTGTCTCAACTTCTCTCTATCTCAGTATCCATCTATCACCAGCCCAGATCAAGTAGAAAAGCCTGTGTAGGTCACCCAGTGCTTCTCGTGGTTGACAACTTAATGCAGGAATGGAGGAAGAGCTTCGGATCACCTGCTGCACAATTACCAGATATTCTGTTTTCTTTTGGTTGCTAAGATTTCACACGACTCTGTTGATTGTCAGCTGGCGGTCACTGAGGCTGTGCTTGGTTAAGGTCTGGCTCTGCTTTCCATCCCAGACAGCTCGGAGCTGTTATGTTAAATGTAAATCTCTTTAGCACTGTGTAATATTCCCATGTATGTAAAAATATGCATTTATTTCTCTCAACATTCAAAATGGTTTCAAAAACTGCTTTCTACAGTATTGTTAGTGTTTGGAAAGTACTGTTGATCAAGGTTTGAGTGTGTGGATCAAATTACTACTGTACAGCTGTACCTGTGCTGGCTCTGGTTTGGCTCAGGATAAGAACCGGTATACTTTGGTTCCTGTTACAATGTTGAACATATGAGACCCCATCCAAAATGCACGTGTGAAACTATAGCAACAGCATAGCAGCCAGTGTCAACATCATTATGAAAATGAACATTTAAGCAGTTTGTCATCATTATATAAATCATTAATATCATAAAGTAATTTGTGCTTATTTCAGTCCATTTCCTGTTTCTAGCCGCTAATTTGCTTATGCTACCATTCTCTTCATTCTCCTACTTTCCACTTTAGGTGTGTTTGTTAATATCAGACTGTTTATTAAAAAGGGTATTTAAGTGATTATTGTTGCTTACATCAAACATATTGCCAGAAAGCAGCAATACAAAATGCTAAAAACATAAATCCATTGCACCCTTCTGATAATGGGAGTGACTTGAGCCGTCAGTGCTCTGCTCACTATTTTGCTGCCACAGACGTAGCAGAAAACCTGAAATCTATGCTGACATGAACTGGCGCTGGTGCAGTTCATACAACATTTAACAAGATTTAGAGTCTACAGCCATAGCCAGAATCTGCTTTGTGCTAGTTGCTAAGATCAGCATGCTAACATGCCCACAATGAAAATGCCAAAATGCTGATGTTAAGTAGGTGTAATGTTTTAAAATTTTAAAAAATAATTGGTCGTAAAACAAATTTTGATCTGATGATGGTGCAAGTTAGTGAATCACCAAAGTTATAACATTTTGAGGGGGAAATGAATGTGTGTATCAAATTTCATGGCACACCATTAAATACATTTTACATACATTTCTTGAAACAGAAAAATGTCAACGGCTGTGTCTGAAATCACTCTATTTATTATATAGTGCCCTCAAAAATTCTGCAGTGGAACGATAAAAGTATTGTCCACGGCATGTCCCTACTTTCTGTTAACAATCCCACAATGCAATGTGTCATATTTTATGGATGCGAAAATCACTGTTGTCTACTGTACAAGATGTCATTGATTAGTAAGTGTCCAAAATCATTATTTACTGATCATTATTGAGTAAAGTACTGAGTATCTATTATATAAGTAGTAGTGAATAAGTGAATAAGGGAGTGATGTCGGCACAGACAACCTCTTCAGGGGATCAACATAAAACATAAACATACTGTACATATCACATAATAATCTGTTCCACAAGAGTTGGTTGACTGAACTGTGTTATAACCATAATCTGTACTATTGTATTCATTTAACCTTTAAAGGTTTCAGAGCTGAAACAATTAGTCAATTGATTGATTCGTCAACTGACAACTGATATGATAATTTATCATATCAGTTGAATCATTTACGTAATTTTTCAAGCAAAAAAGTCTCAAATGTGACTGTGAAATAATTAGTATGATTAATTAATCAACTGATTTATAAAATAAAACCTGCTAGAGGTTACAGGACACCAGTGGTCCTTTGAATCTTTATAGTTTTGGTCTCTTTTACCCATAAGGGTATATTTTCCAGACGGACATTAATACTGAGTCTAGACAGTCACTGTAAGCAACCAGTGAGAACTCTTATTAAAGAAAAGTGGGGAAAACCAGAGGAATAACAATAGAGGAGCACAACGGGGAAACAATCGTTGGCTGGAGAGAGAACGTCAGCTCAGTTTCGTTACCTGGCCAGATCACTCATACTGTAACCGCAAGCTTCAGTACAAGGAGAGAAACACCTGGCCTTTTTAAATTCAGGATGTGTTTAGGAGGCAAAACATTGTGCAAGGCTCACAACTGTTCAGATGATGAGAAATTCTGGTGTTTTGAGCCACAAAGTTGTTTCTCCTCACAATGTTGTAATGTAACAGTGCTTCTAGCGCCGTGCTCTGATGTCATTTTTGGTGTTTTTAAGTGTCACATAAAGTCATAGAGGCTTCGATGGTGGTATCCTCATCAGGAGGAAATGTCTTTTTAACAACCAATTAAAGGTGATCCAGGCTACAAGCGAACAAGAGGAATGTTTGCACAAAGGAGCTGTCAGAGAGCGAAGGGGGGCTGAGGGGGGAGGGGGGAGATTCATCGAGGGCGAGAGAAGAGAGAGATAGAGAGAGAGGGGAGGTAGGAAGAAAGCAGGAGAGGTCAATGGAGAGCTGAACGAGGTAGAGTCCAGGATTTGGCACTTTCACAGGTGTGCACAACAGGGGGTTTGAGGGAGGAAGGAGTTTGTGTTCATGCATATGTGTGTGTCAAAGTGTGTGCATGAGTGTGTGGAGCTGCCAAACTGGCCACCTGTCTTTCCCTCGTTGTAGTTTTAGTGTTTCCTTTCATCCGGCCCTCAGCAGCACAGCTCCCACTTGGAGCAGTTAGCCTCCTGCCGTGTGTGACTGTGTGTGTGAGTGCGTGCATGTGCGCGTATGTGTGCATGAGTGCGTTTATGTGTGTGTGTGTGTTTGTGTAGCTCAGATCCCAGTTGGGTTAGAAAGACTAATGTTCCTAAAGGTGCATTTCCCTCTTTCCTCCACTTTTTTATATCTTTGTTCTTTATGTTTTATTGAGACAGTTCGAGTGGAGGCAGGAAGTTGGCCAACAGGCCTACAGAGCAGGAGAGGACACCAGAGGAAACTTCTGCTCCAATGTCAACAGGAGGTCATGCTTCAGGAAAAGCACTGCTACCTATCCATCTTTAATTAATAGACTTATTCAGCTGGGTACCATCTGAGCGCAAAAACTTGGATGAGTTGGAAAAAAACAGGAAGTGCTTCTGTCTCCTCCACTGATTCTCATGTTATGACAGTTGAAAAATGTAGAAATGACTCGATCGTTCTTTTGAGAGTAAGTTCGTGGGCCTGTCTGGTCCCATTTATTTAAAAGTTGCGTTACTAAAAGCTTATTTGATTTGAGAATTACAAGTTTCCTACAAGTTTCCTACTCGGCATACTCACCAACTACTGAGTCAGTGTAGCCGGGGGTCACGTCAGGAGTAAAAATGTTCTTTCAAGTGTCCAGCTCTCCTATTCATTTCACACTGATTTTACATAACAGCACATGTGCAACGAACTGTCAAAGCCAGCAAAGAATAAGCAAGTGCTGAACCAAATTATGATGCAGTGTCAAAACTGTATTAGAAACAGAATTATGAAAGGACAAAGGAATTACAGTAATGTGATAAAGTAACACTCTTAATTTGAGGATTTGAATTCAATTTGTGGGAACTTCCATCTCACAACTGCTAGTGTGCTGTGAACACTGGCAGAGCTGGTAATCTTTCTGAACAGAGCTCTAGTGTTTTGCTGGTCAACAGATGCGCACATTGAAGCATTTGGAGAAATATTCTGTGATTATACAACCGTAATAAATTGGAGGGTGACTTATATTAAAGGCATCCTTACAGGTGGTTTTTAAATAGTGATTAATTACATGTTGAATGAATATTCATAGTGGATATAATGTCATATAATGCAACAAATCTTATTCTGATTCCCTCATGTTGTTTTTATATTTTAAAATTCTTGAACTGTTCAAACACAGTTTGTCAAAATTAAATAGAGGCAAAGAAGAAAGAAATGTGGCAGGCTGATTAACAACCTTATTTTACTAATTTTCTGAGGACATGTGTTCTGCATGTCTTCACTGTTTACCTTCTAGACACGTTAGCTACACTATTGAAAAGTAGCCCACTGTCACCTTCTGCTGTCTCCATCAGTCATGTCAAGCAGGTTGTAGCTGTCATTCAAGAATCTCCCAGGTGCTCCACTCCACCTGACCACTAACCACGTCAACCTCAAATTTATTGCCATAATAATGCAATCGTATTATTGTAATATGAAGAGCTGAATGAAGATATATGACGGCACGTTAACATAACATTAGGAACTAATTTGTGCTCAATGTTTTAAATTACAAATTTGTATGCACAAATGATCAAAAGTTTACTTGACCGTCTGCCTTCACTTCATCCATCCAGTTTCTGCAGAAGCTCCAGCTGCTAGAGAGTGACAGCTGGAGTAAAGGTGGGTCAGAGAGAACGTGACATATCTTTTTATTTCGATTTAATCAGAAAATAAGTTTATGTTGTGTTTTCAAATATTGTTTAATTCATCTAAATTGTCTTTACGCTGTTTCCTGCTCAACTCCAACCCCTCTGCTACCTCCTAAGACTCTGCAAATACCTGGATAAAAGCTACAGCGCTTCTTTGACTTGAGCTTTTTATGACTTCAGCTATCATTTCCATGGGGGCATCTTTGTCAGAGACCATTATATTGATAATAAGAGCCAGCCGATCGTCCAACCTCCGGTTCACCTAGGTCCAAAACCGCCCACTTAAATACGGCACAGCAGTCTGCCCCTCAGCTGATCTGTTTTCATCAATGTAAAATACAGAGATCATTAGACAGCTAAGCTATATCACAGATCCTTCTGCTTAGTGCGTGTGTGTGTGCATGTGAGCGTGTGACTACACATGCATGCATATGTTCATCTATTTTGTGCATATGTAAGTTCATTGGCATATGAGTGTGTAAATGGTCATCTGTGAGTGTGCTAAATTGTGTGTGTAGGCGTAGGGGGAACCTGATCTGGTCTGTGTGGGAGGAACCAGTTCCTTTTTCCCCCTCTCTGCTGCTCAGACAGACGGCCTGCTAGAGAGATCAGACTCTCAGACTAACTGGACCAGAAGTCATTAGGACACACTAGACACACAGCGCTTTTTCAGAGCTATTGCTTCCTTTTAAAAAAACTCTCCGCAGTAAGATATCTATGTCTCATCGGCTCATAATAGAACTGAGATCTTTTAAACAAGACGCGCTGCGCTTTTCAAATCTTTGTCTCAGGACCCAGCGAGCAGCAGGGACCACTTGAGATTTAGTCTTTTGTTTCCCTGTGTTACATTTTAGGAGAAAAAAAATAGCACTGGCACTTGAGTTTAAAAGGCATTTCAAGTGTAATATACCAGAACTGCATTGTGTCTTTGGTACTGTATAAGCGATTCTCCAGGAAGGATTTTACAACTATCTTTATGTTCTTTTTGCGAGACTTCCAAAGCAACGCTAGCAAAACATATATTTCGTTGTTTCTCTAGTCCCAAATTGAAATCCTCACCTTTTCCCTCTTCATCACCTTGGTGAGTTATTTCATTAAGAGAGTGTCCTCTAGATGACATCACTATAAGTACAAGTCAGACACATTAACAAACTGCAAGTGTTGGGGAGCTGTTTATAGTTTTGGGGTGTTTGTGAGATTATACACACTATAAATCAGCTTTGTTTTTTTAGTGCCCCTTCCACTAAAAACTGTATTTTGGCAGAGCGATCAAGTGACGTTTTAATTTTGGTTGGTTGTTTTTCTTCACCAGGCACTTTGTCAGATTGTAGGAAAAAGCTCCATAAGTGGCACCTCAGTTACAGTAACAGCTTGTTAGCATTGTTAAAAAAAATAATTTGGAAACACCGAACTGGTGCAGCACAGGGGTTAGCCTCCATTAAAAGAACGGCTAGTTTACATTTCACTTAATGGTGGAAAATGGCTTGAGGAATGCTGCTGTTGTGTGGTTTTAAAATGCTTAACTACCATAGACTGTGTATAGACTGTATGAATAGATTCCTCACTCTCAAAGCATTTTTGCTGATAAAAAATCACAACTAGAGGAGATGTATCCTAGAAATGACCAGCATCTCTCATCACGACATGACACAACATCTCACCAGGTAATCACAATTTTTGTTTTCCATGGGATTGCATTTGTAAGTTAGCGCTGACTAGAGCTGATTATGAACTGCAGAAAACAGACTGCACTTGCTTTGACGAAAGTCATATCACAGCTCATGGTGTGGGCGATGTATTTGGGAGAGGAAGGGAGAAAGAGAAGAAATCTATTATGAAAATGTGACAATACGTTTAAAAAAAGGAATTAGCGATATTCCACATCACTAATGCCCCCTGATCATTTTCCATAAAGGCAGTGGACAGTGGAGAAAAACAGCGCACAGAGATGCTGAAAGAAAATAGATGGAGGGAGCGAGAGATGGAAAGAAAGAGGCAGAGAAAGAGAGGATATGATAGATAGATAGATAGATAGATAGATAGATAGATAGAAAACGAGGTAAGAAGAGAATAAGTAGTGCGTGGCTAAACACGCTGGAAAGCCATCACCAACCAGACTCTGGCCAGTGGCACTCCAGGGAAAAGAGAGGAAGAGCCGAGGAGGAGAAGAGAGAAAGAGCATGTGGAAAGGTAAAGAAGAGGACAGCGAGGGGACACAGGCAGATGTCCAAGTAGCCATACCTGCAGATTCAATTCTGCTTCCATCCCCCCCTTTCTCTTCTGCTCGCCTTTCCTCTGCTCCTCAAACCCCTCTTGTCCGCCTCATCTTCTAACCCTCTCTGTCACACTCTGGTAGTGTGTGTGTGTGAGCAACGGTGAGAGAAAGCCAAAAGTAAAACTAGAAATTAGGCTGATGTGTGCAACAGCTGCGGCCACTGTGGAAGCTCCACTTAATGCTTGTTGCACTGTAGCGTCTTGGGTGAAGGAATTCATTTGACACTTTCATAATTGTCTGTCTACTAGCTGCCTGAAAGAGCAAAAGTATGACAAAAAACGCCATTTGGTATTAAAATATCTCTAGGGCACAGGAGAGATTCACAGTGGAAACTTTTATAATGTTTATTGGGTGGAACTGGGGAGAATTACGACAACGTTGAGAGTACAATCTGTTCAAAATACAACCAACATATGAATGAAATTTACTTCCAGATATACAAAAAATTTATTGGTCATCTTGAGTTATTTTCCAGCATGAGGCACTTTCAAAAATGATTATTAGAAATATCAATATCACAAAAGTTCCAGCATTTTCTGTTAGTTTTTTGTGTGAAACCATCACAAAGAATGCCATAAACTGTGTGATTAGCCAATGTTTTGCATCTTGTCAAGAATGTGATATGCCTGTTAAATAACATACTTTCATTATATAATGTTATGTCACATAAATATACATTTATATTACAGTTTACACATTAATAACACACAGCTTTTGATGAATACAAATTTGTCTTTCATAGGTTTTTGTGTTTTTCGATCATGTGCCATAAGCTCTTTAGACTCTGAATAAACCATCATTGAGTCTTGGAACAATACAGTAAAAAGCCCCTTATAAGTGTTGGTAAAAAGGTTCTTCGTGGTCTTGATAAGCATGTGAAAGCCCCTTAAAAGTACCCTAAAAAGTTCCTGTAAAGCACTGTAAAAAGTCTACACAAAGAAACGCTTTGTAAAGTTTATTTAAAAAGTCCTGGAAGTGCTGTAGAAGTCCATCAAAAGTCTCTGAAATGCATCACAAGTCTGATAAGTCTTCAAGTTGCAGTATTTAAAAAAATCACTGACAGCGCTGTCGAAGTGACAAGCATTTTCTCCATGTGGTGTGTATTCTCGTTGTTAGCTTCTGATGGCTGTCTTCCTGTCTCTGTCTTTATTCTGCAAGAGAGAAAAAAACATCTCACATCATCAAGGACAACAATGAAATCAAAGTAATGTTTATAAGGTTTGGTCAAAGAAAAAAAGGTCAATTCAGTTAGTTGTACTTTAATAAATTCTATTTTTTTATATATAGTCTTTATACCTTTTTGCCACTGTTTGTTGGACAAATTCCCACTCCAGTGTGGTACACTCTTACATAAAGTTGTCAATGTCATATGTCTGTATGTGGGGGCATATGACAGACTCATCAGCCACACACTTCTCCGTTCTCTGTTAAAGAGCGGCTGAGATTGACACTAAAATGAGAATTGCTGGTCCACCTTAAAAGTCTGTCCAACTTAAGTGAGCCTGGTCAAGTTATGCTAACGCATTGTTGCTAACTTCGGGGGCTATTATTTTCTTGAGGGGCTGCAGCATTTACTAACTGACACACAGCCTGCACTGTACATTTACTGCCAGATTGACACACACGCACTGCCTTATTCCTTAACAGAGCAACGCTACTCTTGCAAAAACACGTATATGTCCTTTGAAGAACAAAGAGAGTAAGGATGACTAAAAAATCCACAATAACGTAGGGTGTTGCACAATGTGCGAGAGAAAATCATTAATGATTGTCTGAAATTTTAGCAGCGGCGCTCATAATTTTGCGCCGCTGCTGAATGAATATAGGGGAAACACTGATATCCATTCATAGCATGGTATGAGGAAGGCTTTTTTATTTTTATGTTTAGGCAACTAAAAGCACTTAGTTAATGTTGGGGAAAGGTCGTCTTGGTTAAATACTGAAAAAGTCAACTTTGACTTGAAGCAGGTTGAAAATATTGCATTTAATCAAAACACGATCTTTCTCTAACCAGATGCAAACCCTGATCTTCGGTATCGAATCCCTGCTCTTTGCATGTTTATGATTCACCCACCACCTTAAATGACTTGCGTGCTGTACATGAGCACATTAGCGATTTCCAAACTGGAAAAAAATTATCCATGAACAATCCAAGCAATAATTTCTACCAAAAAGGACAATGTGTGACTAACAGGGATTCTGAAGAACAATGACCAAACCAGCATCTAAACGGACCAAAGTTACATTTTCAGGTGTGTTTACATGCTGTTTAATGTTCTGCAGCTGAGCAGCTAATTAGATATCCAGCCTAACTGCTAACTGATGTAAGCAGTGCTCTTCTGTTCAACAAGCTTGGGTGCAGGACAGGATGTGTGTTCATGTTTGTACGTTAGATAAGAAAGAGACTTTAGCAGGAAAGCTAATGTGGGTTGTTGTTCAGAGTCTGTGGCTCTTGTGTTGTGTAGCAGGATGCGATCAGGCTCAGTGTGACCGTCTGCTCTGCCTACAATAGAATGCCACGTTATTACTTTCGATAAATAATAATTCAGATTTTTTTATCAAAGGTGAACACAAGACAAGTGATTTACTGAACATATATGCATGCTGTAGAAGACTAAAAAGACAATTTAACTTCAGTTGGAAAGGTGATCAAGTAAAGAACTTTGCTCACATAAATTTAAACGGTCATATGTGGAAGGAGGACTGCAGTCACTAGCTCAATAAATGTATGAGGTTTTATATAAACGTCGGTTCCTGAGTTAAAACAGTGAATAAACCTTGACTTCATGCAGTAAAGTCACACAAACACAGACTATACAGTAAATCATACGTACTTTAACTGGTAGCAGAGATCATTGAGCATTTCTTTAATTATATTACAGTCTGAACAGTGACATCATGAGCTGATCTATGACAGCAGTGCATGATATGCTTCTCGTTTATCTGTGGTATCAGAGTGGAGAAGCCTTGATTTCCTGGCTGGTGAGGAGACTTTCTCTATCTGGCCAGGAAAATAACATCACATTTTCCCCCCTCACCTAACCTCTGCTCTGCTACCATTAGCTCTTCAAGCGACAGTCAAGGGATTTTATCGAACAGACCACTGAATGATATGCAACACATGTCATCCCTGCTTTGCTTATTACTTTTCAGGGCTGATGTTTTAAACTCATAGTTTAAAAAATGATCTCAGGCTTTCATGGACAAATATGTAAAAAATGAAAAAAGGCAAACTTCACTTCATATGCTGTAAAAGTAAACAAGTAGCAAGCTCAAATGTGTCTCTGTAAGTTAGTCTTTCTTCTCTGCTCCTACCAGTGCTCCTCTGCACTCCTGTCCTCTCGTGACTTTTCTCTTCCCCTCTCATATCGTCTCAACTAACCCTCAGGGCCGCCCCCCTTTGCTTTCCTCTCATCAGCCCAACACCTGTTACACATTTCCTCTCAGACCGTGCACAAGGTGTAGGTGTTTGGAAAAATCCGTTTGACTGACATCAACAAAGGTGGGTAGGTGTTTGGAAGGGTATCAGGCGGTAATGAGAGAATGAGATCATAGGATTTGGACAGGAATCGGTCCTCCCACTGATTGAGGTGAGTGTGAGGAGACACAGGAACTATTATTGTCAATTCTTCCTCCAGCTGGACTGAGAGCTCAAGATCATTATTAGATTTCTTTTATCTAAACGCAAACCATTACCATTATTTTGTTGGCTACGTGTGCTCTTATGAGCATATGCTATCACTTTGTTTGTTATGTATGCAAGTAGACATCTTTTAGTTAGATTTATAACAAGCTACTTGTTATGAAGATTTCATTTCTTGTACTATTTGGGTTGTTTTTGTTTTTCTTATTTCCAGGGATATTAACCAAATGTATGTGAACTTGCACTGAGATGTTTTTAGCAGTTACAGTAATAGAAATAGGTTTGAAACTACAACATTAAACAGAAAATGTTTTGGTAGTGAAGGGTAAAAGCTTCCCTTCACACTTACTTCGCACCATTGGTAAGTAATTATACAGCAAGAAATCCATCAAAGAAAAGAAAACTATTACAGGAGAGCTTCCTTAATATACCACAATTCACTACAGCTGACTTGTTAGGTTTTGTGTAAAAGTCTTGTAAAAGTCATTTTTTCTACAGTGTAGCTGTATCCACAATCATTCACTATTCACAATATACAGTATAGTCCACATAGTGTCTTTACCACTTGGAGGTTGTCTGTTGTATGAATGTCTAGTGAGAGTTCTTATAACCTATGTTGCAAACCTGTATCATAAAAATCACATCAATGCACTAATTTGTAACAACAAAAAATGAATGCTGCATGGATTACATTTTTTAAAAACTGTGCTCTTGGATTTTTTGCCTTTATTAGACAGTTACTGGCAAAAAGGCCAACAGGAAACAAGAGGAAAGAGGAATGGGTATGACATGAAACAAAGGTTCCTTATTGGACTTGAACCAGGGACATTGCAGATATGCAGCACACACAGTAACCATTCAGCTACCTTGGTACTCCATGGTCTGCTTCACATCACAACAAGATTTTTGGATAAATGTTAATCAAGTTAAAACAATATGTCTCAATCTTCAGCTAATAGACTTTTTTCTATCCAAAAACCTTGATCTTTCACTGACCTTAACCAAAGTGCTTTTGTTGTCTAAACCTAACAACACGCAGGAGTGCAAACCACAGTGTCAAAGTCCTGCACTTTGTACACTCATCTGTCCACCCTCCATCATCCAGGTAGGAAATCCTTCCAAATGTAATTGACAAAACAAATTAGTAATAAATGAATGGAATTTCTAGGAGACAGGGTTGCATATAGCAGACTCAAATAATCCCACAATGCAATTTATAAAGTATTATACAACTGATGGTTGCTATCCAAGAACAACCATCAAGCATTGCATGATATACAAGAAAAACTAAATTTAAGCTGCCAGATGTGAACAATAATCTGTAGTGTCCAGTCCAGTCCAAGATTCCCTTGTGAGTAGTGAATGAGTGAATAACACAGCCTGAGAAACATTTGGCCTTACTATGCTATTGCTACCATTACTGTTACAGTACTTTTTACTAACACTAATGCTAAACCCAACAGCTGGAAGACACAAGTGTAGTCATGTTTGTTGTTGTGCATTTTGAAAAACATAGGAAATAAAAGTCATTGAGGCAGTTTCGAGGAAGTGGGTACATGAGTAAAACGGGGCATGACAATTCAATGATTTACCAAATTACATCAAATTACCATGAAATCACCAGGAATCATCCCACAGCTCACTTTGAGTGCTGAGCGATATTTAAAAAAAAAAAAAAAAAAAAAAGGCACAGCTGTAGATGATGAAGGCGGTTCAGCTGGAGTGTAGCTGGTTCAGTCAAAACAGGAGGAGGGGGGGGCGTTAAGGCTGGCCTGGTAGTCAAAACAATCTCCTGAAGACTAATAGGGCATGGTCGGATGACATCTCTGCTCTCTCTTTCTTTCTCTCTCCAAACACACCCACACACACACACACACACACACAGACATACCACCGGCTTCCCAGGGGGGTGATTTGTCCGACACTAATATGATTACCTGATGATGTTTACTTTAGATACAATATGATGATATTACCACACTGGACCAATATTATTGTTTTATCAAGGTGAAAGAAGCCTGTTTTAACCTTAATGTGAGGGTAGTAAATACTCTCTTCACGGCATCTTATCAACTCTACAAATTCAAACTTTAATATTGTTTTTCCGAAACTCAATCCGGGCTGTTCCTTTACCTATAACTGGTTTTTCCATGCACTCGCTCTCTCTTTTCCTGCGTTAAGCCGTTCTGTCAAATACAAACATCTAATTTAGTTTCTGGCTGCATGAGGAGAGGAATGACTGGTTGGAAAAAATAATTCCACTTGGGCACTGGCCCGACAATCGTATAAGGAGATTGGTATTCAAGCATGAAATGAAAACTGGTAATATCCCTTTAGTTTATCAAGTGAAAATATGTGAATGTGCATCAATGCCTTGAGTGTCTGATAGAAGCTATAATTACTTTCATAAATGATCAGTGATGAAACTGCAGAAAAGTATAGACATACATTCAAATGGTGCAATAAATGACACATCAGAGGTATCGAAGCATTTAAATTAAGCTAACTAACGCACCAAATAAGCCGCAGTCTGCCATTATGTGGCTTGGATACATCAGACATGTACTTCATACTCACTGTGGTTTGCTAATAAGCATCCTGATGACTTCTGAAAAACAATTTATCTTAGACTCCCTAATCAGATGTAATTCGCACCAGCCGACCACACATGTATTTAATTATTCCCACAGTTTAATAATCTGTTATAATGACTCCCTGACTTCACTTTCACCGGCCTCAGATGACTTAATTCAGCTATTTTATGCACTAAGCAGCACTTTATCATTAGTGCTAAGATGTGCACCTTGCATCAGCCAATATGTCATTAGCTTCAGTAGATTATTTTAAGAAACTGCACAATTTGAAACCACTCAGTTTTGCTTTTTTCTGTGTTGTAGATGTCTTTTAGATTTGCTCTGTGCGTGGCTCAGTTTTCTGTATTTTTGTTTTAATTTGCTCGGTGAGCAGCCCTCTCCCCGAAGACCAAATGACAACAGAATGATAGTTTTACTAATAGATTTTGTTAGTTATCTGACCCGACTTCTTCTGTTGGTGTTAAATTAGGGTTTAACTGCTTCCATCTGTGCTGAAAATATACAGACAGGTCCACGCATGACGACACACAGTCATACACAAATCCAGGCTAACACACACACACACACACACACACACACACACACACACACACACATACACACACACACACACCAAACGTGGGCAAGAATATATTTGAAAATTACCTCCAGTATATTTGATACCTTTGATGCACTTCATTAACATAGCTTGAAATGAGGAACCAGCTAGTGAAACTCTCGCTCATGAGGCACAAAACATTACCTCCAAGTCAACAGCAGCATCAGTAAATGAGGGTAATTTAGTTTTCATCTATGACCTTGAAACGTGTATTTCTTGCACACATGTGACGTAATACTTTTTTCCACTGAAAACAGACTAATAACCAAATGACTGTAAAAACCACAGTCATTAGTGTGCTCCTGCACATGTCCCATCCATGCATTTAAGCTCTCATAGGTGCATGGTTCATTTGATCTCTATAAAGAGGCAAAGTGTAGTTTCGGCACCGTCGAAAACCAACTGTCCAAACTGGAGGATAAATAGCTGAGTTGATTATCCCGCCAAGTCGCCGGCTATTTCTCTCTCGCTCTCTTTCTCTCTTCTCTCTCTCTGTTTCCACAACTTCCTGCACACCATTAGTTTAGAAAGTGTTGAAAGCACAGTCGTGATCCAGGGCTCCTTAACTGAGTAATCATATATGTTTTTTTTTGAGGGGGGGGGGGGGTGTCTCGACAGAAGCAATGAACTGCCGTCTGGCTGAAAAGACTAGAAAAACTAAGAGAGGGAGAATGACATGCTTTCGATAAAAGTCTCTGAGTGTGGTGCTCTATATGAGTGTGTGTATGTCTGTTGTCGTGCATGTATTCCAGTGCACGCTTGCATGTGTGTGTATATCTGTCATATGTGTGGGTGTGAGTGTGTGTGTGGGGCGTTTCACAGAGAGCGGTTTCCAGGCTTCTTTACCATCACCATCAAAGCCCAACGTCAATGTGTTTCTAATAGCAGCAGCTGAATTAAACACTGACTTTACAGGCCTCAGCAGAGGATAAATCATTTACAGAACAATTAGCTCATTTGTTGCTCCGCTCCACACCGCCAATGACTTCCAGACACAGAGAGCCAGCCAGTGTGTGGGTGTGTATGTATATTGTATACATGCATGGTCATATACAAAATTTCACTCGCTGTGTCACTCACATCCATCTAACATAAATACACAAACACATTCTCTTTCTCTCTCCATCTTTCTCTCTCTCATATACGCACAAAATTAGATTCAAACAAACACTCTTTCACACTTATTCACTCTCTCTCTCTCTCTCTCATACACACACACTCACAAGTAGAGATAAGTCACTTTCCAATTGCACAGTGCAGTTTTAGTGCCACTGTCTTTCCATACGCCCTGCTTTCCAGTCACCCACAAAAATCATCACACATAAAAATTTTACTGCAGGCAAGATGTAAATTAGAGCTGTTCATGAAATTAGGAACACTATACATAATTTGTTATGTTTGCTGTTTCACTCAATTTACACATTTCTTTTTAATTTCTAGAAATTCCAAATTAAATAAGATTCCTTAAAGTCAGAATTAAATCAGGGTTGTGCCTTTAAATGCTTGTTAACTAAATTTAACCATCACAAAGGAACAAAAGTCTATTTACAGCAACCGCACTATAAGTATAATAGTAGTTAGATTTTTGCCAGAGTTTTATTTGGTTTCCAAACATATAAATTCTCTTTCAATTCATCAAATGAGCTTCTTTAACTTTTAAATATTGGAAAATGTTTGGCATGAAAGCCCTGTCATATCCAGATTATAAGGAAAATTTCAGCATGATGCTGTCATTGGCAGATGAATTGACATTTCTGTTTATGTTTGCCATCAAATTGAATTGACCCTCTCCGTGCTTCGGGCCAAGAGGAATAAACCAAAGTTGCGGAGGAAGCTGTAAAAATGCTCCAAGTGCTTTAGCCGTCGGACGAAAAAGTACACAGATGAGCACATTTGAAAAAGCTTTTTGTTTTGTTTTGTTTTGTTTTAGAGAATTACTGAATAAACATCAAATCAGATTCAGTCAGTAATATTATGATGGCACTTGTTTGTGGCTGGCATTTCAGCCTGATCTCAGCAAACTACCACAGCAATGGCACAACTAGTACTACACATTTCAAGGTCATTAAAGGTGACTTCTGTCAGAGATAAACTGGAGATAATAAAGCTGTGATAATTTAAAAAGCTGTGATTGTGCTGTGCCCCAGCTGTAGGTTGAGTGCAGGCACCTGACAGTTGCACTGATCAGCAGAGGCACAGAGGCCTAGCACAGGATATCTGCATCAATCAACCAGACAGCGAAGGGATTTAAGCAGGCCTCAGCACACCTCAATCCTCGATCCTCAGCCCTGTACATCTCATTTACAGATGTAGCCATCATGAGCGTCCCTTTTTTTTTTTACTGCATGTATCAAAGGCACCAGCATGCAAAGGCTGCACTCCAGTTTGTCCATACCAAACTGCTGGTGCTCCACACCAGACATGTTCTTTTTGAAAAATCAACATTTGTCATGATAAATGCGGATGCTCAAGGAAGAGCTTGGCTTCCGATGAAAATATACGGTATGTGGATCTACCTGACAATAAAAAAGCAAGCTAGCCATAGTACAGCAGAATAGGTTTTTAGTAAGACAACCATATTGAATCTTAGCAACATAGAAGTTAAACAGGGCTCTGTAGGAAAAAAAAAAAAAATTTCTCCTGCTTCAAACTTACACTGAGATTTCAAAGGTGATATTTTACCCTCAAATATCTGGAAAACCATCCCATCATAACAAGAAAATAGAAAGACTTCACCATACATCTTTTACCTGTATGAAAGATGTCTCCGAATCATGAAGACAGTATAATGAAATCAAATTACTAATTCCACTGAATATGTAAAATGCAATAGTTTAGCACTCAGAGCAGTAGTCATCACTAACAAGACTGTTTGTTTTGAAATAGTTATACTATATGCACACATAATAAGAGGAAATGAGCGTATACTTTTCTCACTTTCACTCTTTCCCACATTGGAAATAGCATAATTGAAGCGGTTGGTCTAACCAGACTTGACAGCTGTGATGAACCTCAATGACCATAAAAACATACAAAGAGAGCTCTCAGGACACAAAGTCTCATTTTACCTTCACAATCGTTTCCTCTCTGTAATCATCAGCACTGACTCTGCCCTTTAGCCCACTTATATGCACTGTATAGCCACTTTTCCAAGGAAAATGAAATGGTCTCAGGTTCTGCCAATCAGAGTTAACCATTTAAACGCCAAGTGAAGCCGGGCTTCCCTTATTTTTCTCCTTAAATAACTTTGAAGGTAATAATATCTATTTCATTTGGCAGTTGTGCATTCAATATGTTCACGGCTGAGATATAAGTTTATTTTAACAGCACAACTGCAACACAATCAAAGTACTAGAATTTCCAATGTAATGAGAGGAGGAACATTAAAAGATAAGGCTGAAATAAAAAGATCAAAACCAACAATTAATTGATACTGCTAACAAGTATTGTCTGTGTCGCCAAAGCCTGATAAATCTTATTCCTCCGTGCTATGCAGCTCCATTATTGTCCAATAACTATTAATTACACATCAATGAGCCACACCATTGCACTGGGTGACACATTCCTTCATTACAATAAACATGGGCACTGTAGTTTATTTTAAGTCAATCCCACATCCACCATCCTGCTGCTGTAAATACTCAGTAGGGCTCCAAATGTGTATTGATCCGCCACAGGAAATAGTATCCATCAAATTCACCATTTATTCCTGCTTGAGTAACCTTGGCTAAAACCTATAGTGCCCAGCTGTTTTGGGAAACTACTGAGCCGTTTTTTTTTTTTTTTTAAATAAAACTATATATTTGTGAGCTCATTTTAAAGATTTATGTCTTCAGTAGGAACTGAGGAGCTGAGTGGACTTTTGGCCTTTTTTTCATTTAACATTTCTAAACTCGCCTTTTTTTCTTTTTTCTATTCACTAATTTGTGAGTAGTGTAGAAATCAATCAAGGTATAATCAGGAGATAATGACTTTAACGTGCGCTCATCTCTTGGTGCACTACATGAAAACAGAAAATGTATGTTCAACATACATCATAAAGAACAGAGAACTCATGTGAATCGTTATTGAGCTAATGGGAAACAGCCTCATGTGACTTAGTCAAAGCGTCTACGTTTGAGGTTCTTGACACAAGAAAGTTTCACAATTGTTTTCTACCCAGCATGCATTTACAGGTCAGTCATGCATCTGCAGCAGTAAGTTGACAGCAGCAGATAGTATTACACAGCTCCTACTGACAGCTCTGACCTCCACCAGGCTGATCGATATGCAGACACAGAGAGCTGAGGGAGGTGTGTGGGGACCGGGGGGAAGCTTGGGGGAAGAGTTGAAGAGGAAATCGTGAAACTGGGTAAGAGGTGATTAAATGAGGAAGAGAATAAGAGTAAGGATGAGAGAGGACAGAAGCAGAAAGAAAAGGGGACAGAGGAGAGCTGTAGAGAGAACGAGACAGGTTTCAGGCTAGTTATCTCCCAGCCGAGGGTGTCTGGGTTTAGACACCGAGGACGTCTAGGCTTTCACGCACAGAGGTACAGAGGGGAGGCAGGAGGGAGGAGGGGGAGACACACACACACTGCTGAGACTCAGGTTATCCCCCAGCTAAAGGGTCTCTGGGTTTAGACACTGAGGAGGGTATTAGCTTTCACACACTGCTGGGGTAACGGGGGAGTCTGCCAGATGTCAGCTCCTTACCCATAAATCCTGCTAAATGGGCAGCAGCTAGGTTAGAGGGGGAAAGTTGAGCGGACGTCACCTCTCTATCATCCTCTCCGCAGACTGGTGGTGTCCGCCGAAGTCGGAGCCGGAGTCGTATAAATTTGATGAGAGAAATTCTTCATTCGCTGTTATTCCTCATCAGACTGACGACTTTCTTATGCTGAGTGTGTTCTCGATTACGTCTATTTCCTGTGCCGAATCAATCAAACCTGAGTTCAACCTCGCACTGGATGAAGTTCTCCTTTTCTTTATCTCTATTAAGGTGTTGACCGACAGTGCAGCAGTGAAGGAAGTGTGTAAAAAGTGTCAAAACAGCTACAAAAAAATGCTATCTCTGTCACTGAAATGAAAAATCAGACAGTTTGTGGCTTTTATCATTGTAGAAAAATTATTTTTGTTTTGTTTTTTGTTGTTTTGCTCGATGGAGTTTGTTCCTGAATTTTAAAGCTTCAGATAAACTTGTGAGTAAGTAAAATTATACTCTGAAAGTGCTTTTGGAAAGTGCTCTTAATACATACAGTATGTGAGTTAAGTGGTCAAAGTGCATATATAACATTTTCAGTGGAATAAAGTTCTTGCCAGTTACCAATCTTTGTATCTCAGGTCAGTCCTTCAGGAGTTATGATTAAAACCTCATATTCAGGCTGACGTCAATACATTCTTGAAATTATACACATGGTTTTGGATGGATTTCATGGGCTCCCGGTCATAAATCTCACCCACTGTATAAATACCCTTGTAAACTTGAAATTCATATTTTTAAAAAAAGAGAAAAAAAAATAAAGTAATGCCAAAGTTGAGGTTAATACAGTTTTTTACACAACCGTCGTGCACATTTTGTCAGTGTCACGGTGAAAAAGGATTTCTTGCTATTTGACCCTTCACATTTGCGTTTGTGCACCACCTCTTCACCCAGCCCTCTCTTAGGTCCTCTGACCGAAAAACGAACACTTCTATTCACTGTAATGTCCAGTGAGCTGCAGAAACCACCTTGAACTTTCAAGCCACCTGCTCGAGTAAAACTAACCCCCAACAGGACAATAATACACAGTCCTTCACCCCAAAAGAGGACTTTAAAGAGTTTCTGCTTTTAAGGTCCCTCAGGGCCAATCAGGTTTATAGGTACAGTCACTGATCTCAGGTCAGCTTTAAACTTCAATATGACCCTAAACCACCACACAGTTCCAGAAAGAAGGTTTTGTGCTATGATTAGCTTTTTTTAAAACTTCTTTTTGGTTCATTTACTATTCCTTTAATTTTGGGAAAAACAGTTTAAGTGTTCTGTATATAGCATTTGAAAAGTACATAAAGAAATGTATTTATTATAATTATTTAGGTGAAATAGAGATAGTCAAAGACCTTAGTTATTGTTTTGCATATTTCCTACAATTTAGTGCTGTATTAAAAGAAAATGTTGATTACACTATATGTTATTATTTATATACATATATATATATATATATACTATTATTATCATATTATTTACTTTATTTTTTTTTATTTGACCTTTTTTCCACTCATGTCTCTCATTTATTTCTTACTTGTTGGTTCGTTATTTTTGTACGCTCACCATTTTCCTCTGGTTGCTGAGGCAGAAAGTACAGATGTGCTTGGGTTGAGGTGATTGGTCAGATCCTCGGTTGGGGGAGGAGTTAACGTGGAAGAACGGTGGTGAGGGGGCGTGGCAGGGCTGTCCGTCATGAAGCCCCTCGCCCAGGAGCAAGATGTTCCCCAGATGACTGATGTAGCTGCTGGCCAGACGTAGCGTCTCGATCTTTGACAGCTTCCTAAACATGAAATCAGTGAGAGTTATTGTATTAATAAAAATGAAATATCAAGTGCAATTTTAATCAAATTGATCATGCAATGGCACAACACTGTAGCGTTATTCATATATTTAAAATGTCAGTTTAAAATTTGGATTGGCCACTTCCTGGACGCTAACTCTATGACACATAGCTATCCAGAGCTATCCGCGGACTACTTTTAACTTATTATTTACTTAAATTAATTCTTGGTATTTTTATAGTTATTTATGCATCAGACAAAATGTCATGACACAGTTTTACTTTGCTCTGTACCTGTCTGCAGGCTCGGTGGGGATGAGCGTGCGCAGCGCTGTGAATGCTGTGTTGACAGAATTGGTGCGATCTCTCTCCCGCGCATTGGCTGCGGTCCTCTGGCGAACCTCACCAGGGCCAGTCGAGCCCGGGGGGCCAATCCTCCCCATAATGTCCCCTATCCCTCCGCAACCTCCACCCCCTCCTAGCCCGCACAGCTTCCTCTTCCTGTTCACCTTGATGTGAAAGGCAGACGGGGACGAGGAGGACAGGCGGAAGGCAGCAGAGTTGCGCTCCTCAGAGCCCGAGCCCTCACTCCCGTTCTCATCATCATCTTCGGAGAGGAGGGCGATATCGCCGTACAAGAAGCGGCCTGCGGGAGGTGCCGTGCGCAGCATGGCAAATGTCATCTTCACCGTAACAACGGTTTGACAGCTACAGGTCAATCTTGGGGAGACTTTCCTGGTTGTTGAGCTTCAACTTGCAAGTTTGTTATTGGAGGTTGCTTAAGAAAGTTGATGCTGCTGACTAAAGGTGTCCACCACCAATTGTTTTTTGACCCCCAACTTCTCTTTTTTTGTAAAAATTTGTTAAGCCAGGTGAGTCATATGCTGAGTGAAGCTTGGTTTATAACCTCCTTTCACTAACAGTAAAGCATCGGCAAGTTGATCCTAAATCAGCAGACAAGAGCGACTTGATCGCAGAGCTGCTGTGTCACAGGTGGCTGCAGGTCCCAGGTCCCTCTGGTCTTTCTCTCTTAGTTCATTCACAAAAACACTTCACATCCCCAAAGATCAGTTCCTCAGTCAGTTAATCCTTTGGAAGAGAGCAGAATTATAATGGCATGTTGAGGTTAAATATGGAAGTCAAAATTTGTCCTCTTTTTCTTCACTTCTCTAAACCGCTTTGCTGGTCCTTTGTTTCTATATTTGTGTGTTTCAATCCCAATAGCAAAAACGACTCCCAGCTTGTGGCAGCAGTTTGACTCTCTCTCTACTGGTCTCTCTCTTTCCTTCTCTCTCTCTGCCTCTTTGCTACACGTGTGCCTGCTGTCTGAGTGTTTCCGTCTGCCTCTGGGTTTATAGCCGGTGGGAGGGCCGAGAACTCTGCTCCTCCCTCTGAGCAGTGAGGGTCCCTCGTCTGCTGTCTAGAAGCAGGCCAGAGCGACCGGAGGCAAGAGGCAAACCATCACCGGGAGTTTGTTTTGGCTGCACACTGGTGTGTTTCAAGGGAAATCCACCCTAAAACAGAACTTGCATCACCCTGATTTGTTGGGTGGGTTTGGTGACCTTATAGGCTATGGATCCCTCTGTAACATACACTTATATCAATGTGATTATTGTATGCATATTATTCACTTTCTTGGAAGGTGTCTTAAAAAGGAAATGAAACAGAGATAAAATGTTGTCATTTGACAGGAGTAATGTGTCCATGGTCTTGGACGGAGCAAATAGTGAATGCCTTGATTCTAAATCTGTCTGTGTTTTGGGTTTTGTTGCTGCAAAAACATGACAAAATTCTGGGAACTCACCTTATTTAACTTTGTTGGAGGCCAGTTGTTTGCATAACAAAGAACTTGATCAAATCATCCAACATAATTTAATGTCATATTCTTCTAAAATTCCTTCTAAAAAACATCGATCAGTTGTGCAGACACATTAGCAAACAGTCTCCTCCTATTGTCCAGTTTTCCATGCTGAGTAACTTTCCTTTTTGCAGATTCATCTGTCAGAGCAGGCTACTAGCAAGAGGTACGACTGGGACTTGGCTTTGTAAAAACGGAAGTTTTGTTCAACCATTTTCTTGACAGCAAGAAGCTGAGAAGCTTGAGCAGTGAAGCAAGAGTTTGCCTTTCTCCCTGTGTCTTTTCCTCTCTTGGCCCCCTCCCCCCTGTGCTGTGTTTGTCCCTGGACAGCAGGCTTGGAGGCGGGCAGCCGCAGTACTGGAAGCTGACGGTTCGGTCTGGGCTTGTGGCTGAAGCCGGGAACTGGGTTTATTCAGCCATAGCTGAGGCCTTTTATGTGTAAAAGCTGTGACGCTGGAGGGCCTGCAAGTAGTTTAGCCTCATGGGACTGAGATTTTTGGGTGGAGTGTTTTGGTGATGAAGGGGAGGCTCAGGGGTTTGTAGGAAGGGAGCTGCTACTTTACTCACTTACACTCCCTTTAACAATTTGTCTTCCTCTGAAAGAGAACACAAAATGAGATCAGACAGCAAAGGGAGCAAAGACAGAGGAGGCAAGAAAGACACAAGTGGGAGAAAACTAATGAAAGACAGAATAGAATGAGATCTATCTATCTATCCATCTATCTATCTATCTATCGAGCTAGCTAGCTAGCTATCTAGCTATCTATCGAGCTAGCTATCTACATATACAAATTAACCTTATTTGGCAAGACAAGGTGTTCTAACAGTTGGAAAATCAAATTTTTCCTCAGACTTAACTCTAAGTATTATACAGCTAATCTGCTTTTCCTACTTAAAGTCTTTGGGATTTTATTAGCCATGATCGTGCAACTTAAGTCTTATTTCCAGGGAACTGACTGTCCTTGACATTTTTTTTGCTGTTTCAAATGTACAGCGGTTAAAGGTTGACAGCCTATGTAAAACTCAACTATGAAGTCTATAATCCTCAATAGTACATTACCGAAAACTCTCAGCCCAACTGCCATTGCTGGTATGCGTCTTTTGTGTAGATTGGCAACAGCAAGCTGCTGCTGAAAACTAATAGCACAATGAATAATCTGTCAGTTACACAATGTTACAGTCAGCATTCATCACTCTCTGCCTCCCCTATCCTACATCTACCTCTACCCTTCAATCTCAGTCACAGTGTTTATGCTGTGGTATTGACTGTATGAACACATGCCAGTGTTGGTTGCAGTGGGTGATTGCAGTACATACAGAAAGTGCTTGGAGCAGTCAGGACGGAGAAGGCAAACTGATGGGTAGGCTATAGATGGGGATCATACCACTGTCTAAATACTGTAATAAAAAGGCAGCAAAGTTTAATTCAAAACCGTACCCATAATCTAATGCTGTAAGTGCCTGCTTCAGAAAGAAATGGGGATGGGTTTAATAGCATTTTTGAGCTAAGCAGCATATGAAATGTTATGCTAAATGTATCTGATAAAAAAGGTTTCATAAGAGATTCATTAATGATTATTTTGTTGACTGGGAAACAGATGGAACTGGCTCAGAACCCAGAACCCACTCTCCTGCTGCTATCACTTGACACTTCCGGTCACTGGATATCAAGTGTGCTTGAAAACAGTAGCCTGGCTGTCAACTCTGAACATCTGGGACGCAGTCTGGATCTACATGACATCATGTCATGTCAGTCTTGGAAGCACTGCCTCCATGCAACCAGTGCCTCAGGACCTCAACAGTAACCTTTGACATTTAAAATCCTAAATAAAAGTGGACCAAAAATATCTTTATCGATGAATTCCAGACTGTGTGTTACTGTACTGTAAATATATTTCTGACTGCCCACTACTCTGTGCGGGCTTCATTGTGGTATAATACACTAAAACCTACTTCACTCACTGTGGTCCATCATTACATGCATTAGCATGATCTTCCTCTGATTTGCATCTCCCATGAGTGTGTGGCTAGTCTCACACAGTATCCATTTCTCTCTGAATTGTTGCCCGCAGGCCAGAAAACATTTGACTGGGTATATTTGTAGACTTTAAGTCTTTTCATAATCACACATGGCTACATTTGCCTGAAGAATGTTGTATGAAAAGGAAATAGCTACATTACAGCTCAGTAATAGTGACATTTACATAAAACTACATAAAATGTTGACCTAAGTCCATAACACAGACTCTTTTACTTAAGAGAGAGAGCAGTGGCTGTCAGTTAAAGGTTATTTAAGAAATGTATATTAAATATAGACTATATTGTAAAAAAAAATACCAATACATGTGCGTTTACAATTCAAATTACTTAAGTCTGTGAAAAACTTCGAAATATCAAACCCCATTATACGCTAGCTGCCCACCGCCAAATGCCAGAAAGGCTAGTGGCTAGAAAGTTAGTGGCTAGCTGGTAAATACTGTAGAGTATTTAGCAGCTAAAGTGTCAGATATTTCCCTTAGGAGTTGGAGGAGAGAAAACCAGAGATAAAAGGAGAGTGAATTATGGACTTATCATCAGGTGACCAGACTTGATATGCTAATGTTGTTCCATATAGCTGAATGCACATACAAATGTTCGCTAACAAGTTCACTATAAAAACAATACAATTACCATTTCCCTGGTATTTGGGTATTTAAAATATCTTAATACTTCAAGAATATTTTAGTTTGCATTAAAACCGAACTGTTGTTTCAGCTAGAGGGAAAGGTTTGGTGCACTAGATGCGGCAGAGACTAGCAACTAGCTGGTGAACATAGTTAAGCATTTAGCAGCTTGAGAGCCAAACATTTCCCTCAACAGTTGGAGACCAAACAGAGCTAAAAGGACAGTCAATGTCCCACTAAAAAGGAGAGTCAAACTCCCACTTAAATTCATCAGATTGCAAGCAATATGCCTCCAGATAGATGCTAATGTTGCTCCTTATCTGCTGGATGTGTAAATAGGAAACTATGCTAACAAGTTTTTGGGCAAGCTTGCTTTGCTTTTTCTTGTTTTACTGGTCAATAAATTTGGAATTGTTGTTTGTTTTATTGCTGCAATTGTGAACTGTTGAGTAATGAAAGTAATATAAGTAACTACTTTTGCCAATGTGTAAATAGTAATGTATACGACGTTTTTGGCCTTCTATGCTGTGGCAGATAATGACGCTATGATAGTGAACCAAAACAATGAGCTGAAAGTCGCTGCAAAGCTTCGCAGAGTTTAGGGGAACTACAGCAGCGGCTGATAATTCTCTGCGGGTTCATCAATATGAGTGATTTAGAAGTAGTCATGTGATCCAGTGTTAATATAAAAATATTGATTATAGCAGCTTTAAAGTAACTTAGCCAACACTGGTTAGACCAAAGAATAAATCAGTCCATTGTAGACCTTTAGTAATCCTTATGTGGGTCAGCAAGGTGATCTTCCTATCTGCTGTCATTTGAATCAGGTTTAGATAACATCACACATTACACACTCAACTCTCTCTTTTGGGATAGAATTGCTCATTTTCACAATAGTGACTGTACCATTCTAGAAAATAATAATCGCATATGAAAGTTTTCAAATGGAGCTCTCCTTTGAGTTCTCCTTTAAAGCGCAGCAGCAGCAGCGGCAGCAGCAGCACAGTAGTAGAACACCATCTGATAGTCATTACCCCTCCCCTCTCCTCCCCCCTCTTCTCTCCTCCTCTTCTCCTCTCGCTCGGTACTCCTCTCTCAGCTCAGACGTATTATTCATTAGTCTGATGAAAAACACCCTCCAACAAAGCCAGGCCCAACCTTGCTCTCACACACTTTAACACAAAGACACACAGACGCACACACCACCACCACCACCCCCACAGTCCCAACCCAGCTGAACTGCTCTGGCGCGGGTCAGGTACCTGTCAAAACTCGGAAGCAGGTCTGGACCTGATACGGTACCACAGAGCAGGCGTCTAGAGGGGGAGAGAGACTCCAAGGAACTGAGCTATTTATCGTAGTCCTTGGACGCTCGTTTTTAGCCAGCGCTGAAAGTGATAGAAGGAGGGGAGAGGGGAAGAGTTTCTGGACTTGTTATGGTGCCACTGAACAGACGTCTGGAGAGGGTCATTACCAAAAAGCAATTGTCTGCTTTCCACAGCGAGCGCTGAAAAGAAGGACAGCAGGAAGAAGAATAGGAAAAGGAAGAAAAGAAGGAGGGATGATGGAAAAAGGCGATGGAAAGAAAGAGAGGAGGCAGTAGTTGTGAGACAGAGGAAGAAAAGTAGAATGGAAAGGAAGGAAATGAAGGAGGGAGGGAAAGAAGACGAAGGGGAGAGAGTTGGCGGCGGCCTGCCAACGCTCCAGACTGCATGGTGTATTGCATGGGGAAAATGGTCGGAAGTGCTCACCCCCCAACTTGCGCCCCCCACCACCACCACCGGCCCCAATTTCAGCCTCATTCAGCCTCAGCTCCAGCCACACTCTACTGTGTTTCCCAAGAGAGCCAGACTCTACAGCTGGCCTTATTAAACCGAGAGAGGCAGAGAGACAGAAAAAAGACGGGGAAGGAAAGAGAGGTCACACAACTGGAAGACATCAGTTGAAACCGTGCTCGCTCTCTTAGCTTTTTCCATTCATATCCCGTTTTATGATAGAGTTTCTCACAAACACGCTCGCAGTGCACTGGGTTCAAACACATAGTTAAAAGCCATTGTTTGATTCGACATCCCTCAGAATGCTGTAAAACAATGAAACAAATGCTGGGAAATTAAAGTCTGTGTGACTTTTATCTCGTTTGTCTGAGTGTGTCTGAAAGCTGTCGTCATTCATCTGAACCCTGCTGCATGAGGGTGTCTCTTCTAGTTTGTTTGAATCCAGCAGTGTTTGTGAACACAATGGGGCTATAAAAGAAACTTTGAGGGATGGAAGTCTGTTTCTAATCCATTAGTTGGTGTTCATTTATAATTTGCTTCTTCTCTACTGCAGCTTGCCTGAATTCATTTTAATGTGCAGTTTTACCTTGAAGCCAAGCTCTCTGATTTATAATAATACAATTACGCACATTCTCACCTATGCTCACTACAGACAACTACTGGCCACTGATCTGCTCTGCTGAGGATGATGAGAGTAAAATATATTGCTCAAGGGCTCCTCACCAAAGAATTACTCATTCACTTCTCGTCGGGGGATTCAAATCAGCAGCACACTAAAAGCTAACATACCCATATATGGTTTATCAACACTTTTTCTGGGGTCTGATGAGTGTCGGCATCAGGCCACTGAACCCAGCATTCAGTTCATCCCACAGCACTAGTTCTGGTTACGAAAAATGGCCCGTTTAGTGGCTCGCATTTGACGTCGAGCTCCAAGCCAGCAAGCCAGGCTTCTTACCCATTTAAAGTTAACAGTTAGCAGTCTTTTAGGCAACCCTGTTTCCTAGAAATAACATTCATATACTAATAACTTGCAAGTGGGGGGAGGTATATAAATGTAGAGCTTAATTAATTCATCAAAAATGTTGCCTGTGAAAAAAATCCAGGCAACAATTATGGCTGCCAATGCAACAGAACTGGGAAAACAATTCATTAATATATAAGTGTAATATCAAGGAGACAGGATTGCTTTCAGGTGTTGGTGTGGGCAACAAAATAGGGGAACAAATTCTTTCAGTGTAATTGTACAAAATCATGACCAGTAGATGCAATTAAGAGCTACTGTCACTGGATTTACACATAATGCGAAGTGTTAAAGACAGTCATCCTAGTGTTTTACTTTGTAGTTCAGCATTGCATTTTACCCATTGATAGCACCACTGCAACATGGATGTATTGTATCCTGCTGTGTCATGCTTTCATTATATTCCCTGTGGTAATATGTGTAAAATTTGTTTACATTCTGTCATTTACTTTGTGATATAGAGCAACAATGGGAAATTTCACCTTGTGTCATTGCTGAATAGGAGGCTACTGCTGTGCAAATGTTGTATTAATGCTCCTTCATTAGTGTGTTAGTGCAGAGTGTTTGCAGTGGAGATGGATTTACTAGATGTGTGTTACTTAAAATGAGAAGACTACTGAGCCTCTTATCAGCGTGGTTCATGTTGTCTTCATTATCAGTAATCCCTACCAATATCAAAAACTTGTTGGACAAAACACTGCAGCCTATGTTGACCGATCACAGTTACTGCAGTCTCCATGTACTGTACTGTAGCCGCCATAGCTCCAATGTGTTTTTACATTTTTGAGGTGGCAGAAGCCAGTTACAGGCAGCCAGTGTTTAGGCTCTGTAGCTACACTGTAACCTCACTATTAGATGTTCAATAATGCGTGTCTCACTCTACTTTAAGTCTATAATGCAGTCAATTATGAAGCCAGACCACTCTTCACAGTATGTTACCCTCAGCATTTTAATCCAGTGTAGTTCTGTAGGTAGGTAGGTAGGTCTGGTTCATGTCATTGGATATAAAAGCAATAAAAAATACAAGACATCATTTGCTTTTCTGCAGTCAATCAGAGGCCAAGACAGCATTCAAACCTCTAATTTCTCATGTGTATTAGGCTTCTGTTTCCTGTTGAATGAATGTTGGACTCAAAAGATGAATGAGGAGATACATAACAAAAGTACGGATAGATTAGAGTTGACTGGGTGCCAGTTGGGAAGCACGACTGGTCACCTGTGAGATATTTGCTTTGTTGCAGTATAAACAATTTTGAAAGCTCTCTATAGGTATTAACGTGAGCCATATCCTCAAGGGAAACTGTTGAAAGCTTTGTTACAGCTCAATCAGTTGGATGCAGCTGCAGAAGGGGAGTTACACGAATATTAAAAAAAAGTCTGAGCTGTGATTACTCAGCTCAAGAAAGGCTTCTCCAATCAGAGCAGATGCAGCCTCCTTTTTACTCACTCTGAGTTATTGACGACATAAAAGCAGCTCCCCAGACTCAGCAGTTTAAGACTCTGGCCAGTAGCAGCTCTACCTCTCTAACTTAGGAGTAGTGGAGCAGTAGTAGCGGACTAAAAGAGAAATCAGCTCTGATGTCACTGCCACTAATGAGGTGGCAGGAGCGATTTGACCACCTGACTCACTCACCACCTCACTTCTCTCTCTCTGTATTATTAACTTTCTCTTAAACTTTCCCAATCATTTTCTCACTCCCTTTTTCTTTTCCCTCCATCTGCCACCATCTCCACCTACCAGTTATGTGTTTTTTTTTCTGGGCTATCCCCCTATTTCCTGACTGTTATATGTGCTTTAGCCAGGCTGTCCTGCTCTGGTTGCTGGATCAATCATTTCCAGAACCACAGATTGAGCTAAAGAGCTTTGTGTCTTTAAGTTTAACAAGTGGTATTTAAAGGACCAGTGTGTAAGATTTAGGGGGATCTATTGGCAGAAAATTGGCATAAGTATGTTTTCATTAGTGTATAATCACCTGAAAATAATAATTGTTGTGTTTTCGTTACCTTAGAATGAGCATTTATACCTATGTAGGGAGCGGGTCCTTCTCTATGGAGCCTGCCATGTTAAACTGCCATGTTTCTACAGTAGCCCAGAAAGGACAAACCAAACACTGGCTCCAAAGAGGGCCTTTGGCATTTTTTAGAGTTTTGCAGCCACCATAGGTTCTCCTACATGCTTGGAAGGGGAGGGTGGGTATGGAGGGGGAGGGGTATTCATTTGGTTGCAATCTGCAACCTCACAGCTAGATGTCACTAAATCCTACACACTGGTCCTTTAAATGAAGTTTACTTAAAACCGCCCTCTTGCGAAAACAGTCAACTCATGTTAATGGATACCAGCTACAAGGTAACAGTAAATAAAATATTTCATACTATGGTTTTCCAAACTCTTAGGATGCTGGTTGGCCTCACTATGCTGTAATGACTGGCTGCTTCAAATGCCAGGGAGCTCACATCACTGAGAGACAGAAACAAATAAAGGAGCAGAGACACAGAGAGGTAGGAGAGAGCTCACTTGCAGAAATCTGAAAAAAGTCTGAAAAATTACAAACTGAGTCCTCCTCATCCTCCTCCTGACTCCACTGGAAATGCTTTATGATTTATGCTCCTTCATAAAGATTTATGAAGGAACAGTTTTTCTTTGTGGCATGTCTTTTTGAAATAGGAGAAAGAGAAACAAAGAGAAAAAGCATTAAAAAAATATTTTACACCAAACAACAACCCATCTGCTTGCTTGAAACCTTATGTATTTTTGCGAGAATACACAAAGTGGGTCTAAAATACAGAAGGGCGCCGTATCCCAGAGAGTAGCAACCTGTTTCATCCAGTTTGCTTTCTGTATTGTGTAGTCGCATCTCCAACCACAGATGTGACGAATGAAAGCTGTGTAAGTGAAATTCAAAACTGTCTCTTGAGGCTGGACTTGATCAATTGTTGATGAACATGCTGGTAAAAATGTTTTTAACATCCAAAGTTGTATTTAGTGCAACAGTAAAATAAAAGACACCACTAGGCAAACAAAGGCAAATATGAAATGTATTAAATGTTTTTCAGTGTTGACTCTTTTAGTTTTCCAGTGCTGCAGTGGTTCTCAAACTTGTTTCAGATGTCCATTTTTACCCTCTTTTTGCTTCCAAAACTTTAAGTGGAGGTGTAATACAAACATTAAAGTGTAATAACAATTTTACTGTCAGGTCAAGTCCAGACATTTCATACTTCATAGTGAATTTTATGACTGTACCACTATAGTGCAGCAGTGAAGCAACTTTCACATATCAGGCTATGAAAAGTTTTTAAAAAATTCTTTAAAAGATTTCTGCTTGTTGTTTTGCTCGTGCCTCTCCAGTGAGGTCAAAGGTCATGGTCACCTGCAGCTCTTCACCTGTTGAACTGACACTGAATTAATTTTTTTGTCTTGCGTATCCACCCATATATACTGGAAAACTGAAGTTTTACTGTGTTTCAAGAGAAGAAGTGTGAGAGGGAAGATTAGCGGGAATGGGAGAAGTAAGAAAGAAGAGTTCATTTGATGAACTTGTTAAGGGAGGCTGAGGGTTGAAGTAAAAGATGTGTGAAGTCAAACCTTTGTGTTGAGTTTGTGTGTGTGTAAGTGTGTGTTTGATGTTACAGTCTTGTAAAGCAGCAGCTGGAGAGGGCTGTCCCCTGAGAACCACCACAGCCGGCTAGTAAACCACACACACACACACACAGACACACACACACACACACACACACACACACTGATGCAGTCTTTAATAAAGCAATGCCAGGGAAACAGACCAGACCCAGCCAATCTGAGGCTCTTTTAAAGCAAGAGTGACACGGTCACGCTCACATTCATATAGATTAATATCCTCTCAGCCAGAAGAAATGACGGGTTGCTACAAAGGAGCCTCATTATTCTGTCTTTAAAACCTACAAGCCAACCATCTAACTGATCAGACAACTGAAAAATAGAATAGAAATCAAGCTCTACTCTGTACTTTTCTTTATGGATGTATGCAATTATAAGTATTTTGTCTGCATATGGCTCTACTGTAAAACTGTACATGTACTGTAAAACTGTCTCGTCCAGATGTGGAGTTAGTAATACAAGCCACAGCAGGGGGGGACACCTTTTGAGTGCTATGAAGTCAGTAGCTCAGTGAAACTCATTAGAAAACTAGAACACCTGGAAGACCCTGTGAAATACCAGACTGAGGTACATTTTTTCATGTGTAAACAGTATTTTTTTTTTCTTTTTTTAAATTTGGTTCTGTCCAAGCATGGAGACAGGGTTTGGGAGGTTATTAGATCGTGATGATTTATTTGTTTTGCTTATTGAAAGGAAACTTTTTTTTTCTTTTTTCAGCCGTTAATCCTCTTGAGAAAAAAGGAGACAGGTGCATGGGCTCAGGCAACAAGTATTTCTGTTTATGGCAAGTCTCTGTTTAGACAAACATTAGCTGCAGACAGAGCGCCGAATTAGTCTGCACCACAAAAATCTCCATATTTAAGGAAACCACTGTTCTTTGCACATTCACTTGTCATCAAATATCTTTTTTTTTCCTTGATTGTAGGAATTATATTGGATGACATCATGCTGCAGCTGACTGGGCCCAAACACTCCAATTTTAGAGCTGGGGACTGTTTCCAAGGAGATGATATAACACAGTCCAGATGAGTCCCTCCAAGGATTGTCTCATTATCACACAGGCCGCAGCTGCACGACCACTGTGTGTATGAGTGTGTGTTTGTGTGTGTGTGCATACATACAGGCTGCGTGTGTGTATTTGTGCGTATGTGTTTGTATATGTGTCTGTGACCATTTAAACTCTGCTTGCAGTCAAGTACCAGAAAATGACTTGTGTGGACCATTTTCCCTCCAGAAAAACTAATTATAGGGTTTGGGTTAAGGTTAGGATTGGGGTTGGGTTTGCAGGAAAGTCCTGGAATGAGCTTGTTCCATGTGGACGACGTGAAACCAGGGGTGTAGCCAGAGGACTGCCAGGGCGGGACTGGACACCCTCCAAATCTGATTGCTCCCCCTCTGTGCCACCCCAAAGTTTCTAGTATATATTTGGAGATTTAGCTGTCTGGGCCTTTTAATTTCATGGTTAAATGTCACTAAGTTAACCTTTTTGATGGAAACAATTTATTTTTGTTGTGTTGAATCAACTCCTCTCTGACATAATGTCAACCAAAAATGGAAACAAAACAAGCTTCACAAAGGTACACGATATAAATACAGCTGTGGTCATAACCCTGTCCTTGCACAGTTCAAACTGTGCTTGTGTTACATACAGTACAGTGTTCAACTGTCCCAAAAGCTACAAAACTATGTCTTACCTACAAGTTCATCTTGTGGCAGTGATAATGTTTTTAAAGTCTAACAAACACAGTATTCTCCAGCAAATAAACTTGACATCAAATAAAAACCAGAAACAAAGTTACATAAGGATTTAGTGGGTGTTTGCAGCCATTTTGGCTCAAATGAGGAATGTTAATTGCCAAATAGCCATTTGGCAATTCAGTGGAAAGCCTGTTTTTCAGACACATTTATCATAACATTTTACGCCGCACTGTTAACTCAAGTGCTAATGTTCAGAACATTTTAATCACTATTTGTTTTAATAAAGAGGCAAAAACTTAAAAATCAAGTGAAGACTAATGACAAGTAGACTGATTCTTTTAACAGTTTTTGGGGTTTTTTTACCGCTCAATAGTGAATTTATTGTAGATTGGGTTGTTTTGTATCCCTAGGTGAAGTCATAGCATTGCAAATAATCTTTTTTTATCGTGTATTTATCATTTAATCCTTTGTAAGGTTACAACAAAATCCACACAGTGATGCCATGAAGAGGATTTTTGCTGTATCTGAAAAACTGATATGTCTAAGGAAATCATCCAATGTTAAAATTGGAAATATACCGAATTGTTTTTTTATAACTATGCAGATATTTTTGTTAATATCCCAGATCGTACAGATGAAAGAGCTTTTACAGGAAACCATATATGTGTTTTGTATTAATCAAACTGTGCTTTTTTTTACCTGTCAGGTATATAAAAACAAGTGTCAGGTGTCGTTGGTGAGGTTCCTGTTTTGTCCCTAAAGTTCCTCTAAAGCATAGAGAAACTTACACTCCACCGCATCACTATTACACTCTCAAACAGTTCGGTCTTTCCTGAAAAAAGAGAAATCGTAATAAAATTGATTTAGAATTAGCAGTGGTACAGCAAAAGCATTTAACATTTTATTTTTTAACATTTGCCTAATGATATATTGTACATGTTTTAAAATATGCCCCCGTGGCTTAGGGTTTAAGACGCCAACCATGAACCGCATGAACCCCGATTCGAGTCTGGCTGGGGACCTTTTTCTTGCTTTTCCCTCCCTTATTTCCTGTTCCTCATATCTCTCTACTGTCTGTCTGAATAAAAAAAAGCACCATGTGCCCATAAAGTAAGTAAAATATATGTGTGTGTATATAACATATTAACTTATTGACAATATTTATAACGTGGTTCTCACAAATGTCAGATGTAAAGGGTAGAATGAAAAGGAAGAGCAGGAAAAGGAGGAGGAGGTAATAGAAGGAGGGTTTCCGACAGTAGCCCAGACCTGACAGGTTCCTTCATATCCAACTTCACTCAGTCCCATACAGGGACTCTACACATGGTAAAAGCATCACAGGCGCACATACACATCCACGCAGACTCCCACACACTCATTCACATACAGAAGACACACATGGTCTCTCTCGGTCTCAACCAGGAAATGGCTTTTACTCATATTTGAGAACACAAGAATTACAGAGAGAGAGAGACAAATGACAGAGAGTCATTTGGCTCTCAGTAAAAGGTTTGTGCCACTGCAGGCTGAGATAAAGACCAGCTGGGAGAATCTGGACCGTAGAAGTGAACAAGGTGTGCTCTTCTCTTCCTCACAATCTCCTGCCTGTGAAGACTTGAGCAATGATTTTGAAACCGCTCCACAGAAGCTGCTCAGTGACAAACAGTTGAATGTGCTGTATGAAGTTGTAACGATCCTTTCCAATGCATCTACCACCCTTAGACCTGGCCACAAATTACATCTTTCAGTCACCTACTATTCTACAACAAACAGAATCTTTATATTGGATGCAATCTGCTAAACCCTGGCTAACATGTTTGAATGTTCAATACCAGTGGTTTTCTATTCTTACACCACTGACACATGGCAACTACAGTATAGTTAAGGCTGCCGAAAGTCAAGAAGTCAAGGAAAAGAGAGAGGAAGAGGAGGGAAACACCAGCGCAGGAATGTTGGATGGTTGGAAAACCCTAATCCTTGAAGTACTGGTTTAATTTCTGTCTGCATTTATATGTCAATCTACAGACGAGTGACAAATTGAAGGAAAAACCAACATAAAGTGTCTTAGTAAGATGCTGGGCCACCACATGCCACCAGAACAGCTTCAGTGCGCCTTGGCATTGATTCTACAAGTCTCTGAACTCTACTGGAGGTATGAACACCATTCTTCAAAAAAATATTCCCTCATTTGGTGTTTCGATGATGGTGGTGGAGACCACTGTCTAACACGTCAGTCTAAAATCTCCCATAGGTGTTCAATGGGGTTGAGATCTGGTGACTGTGAAGGTCATAGCATATGATTCACATCATTTTCATACTCATCAAACCATTCAGTGACCCCTCGTGCCCTATGGATGCCCATTGTCAGCCTGGAAGAGACCACTCCTATCAGGATAGAAATGTTTCATCATAGGATGAAGGTGATCACTCAGAACAACAGAACAGTGATCCTGTAAACAGTGACCCAAACCATGCCAGCAAAATGCCCCCGACAGCATAACAGAGCCACCAGATCCCCTCACTGTAAGGGTCAAGCATTCAGGCCTGTATCGTTCTCTTGGTGTACACCACACATGCACTCCATTTGTTGAGAATATGGTGAAGGATGACTCATTTGACCTAATCACTTTTTTCCACATCTCTGTAGACCAGTGTGTATGGTTTTTGCACCACTGAAGTCTCAAATGTGCATTCATCTTTGTAATGAGGGGTTTATGCACTGCAACCCTACTCTAATATCTCTCTCTATGTAATTGTTGACGGACTGCTCTTGCTGACACAGTCTGATCACGTCCTGCACTGACATTCTCATGTCACCTGGGGAAGAATTGCTCCTCTGTCTTTTCTTAAATATCACACTAATGCACAGTGTAGTTACATGTAATGGCGTTACATAATTAAATTACAAAATAAATGTAACTGTAATCTGTTACAGTTACTGAGAACAAAGATGTAAATAAATTACAGTTACTAATCAAAATGTTGGTGATTACAAAGGGGTTAATTCTGTATATAGCAATTGTTTTTGGTAAAAAGCTTATGTTGCTTTGCATCTTTTCGCCTTCTCAACACTGTTAATGCACCAGCATCATGGTGATCAAATGTGCAATGTCAACCACAATTTCCAGCCCTATTTACTGATATCTTCCCATAGATCTAAATGCAGATGTCACTTTATTCAACTAGCCCAGTTGAAGCTGATTTAGGTTGGAAAGAGAGAGATCAAATCATCAGAATTCAAACCAGCACAATAAATCGCTCACCTCTTATACCTCCTACTGTAGCTCCATCCCCAAGGTAACTGGCAACTATTACATTATGTATGAGACTCTGACATAAAGTACAGATTTACATCTGCTAGTCTCTGGTCACCAAACATGTCAATTATTACTGGTTTAAAGCTTTATGTTTAAATAGCAGCTTTAACTAAGAAATTTCTGAGTTAAAATAAACTCCTTTCTTTTGTTTTGGCCTCAAATGTATTCTCAGCACATCCGCAGGAGGTCTATTCTCTATCATCTTCATTGGCTTTACTGTTCAAATAAGAGAGCTGATCGACCTGACATAAAGTGACATCAGCAGCTTATTCTTACAGCACTAAACAAAAATGTCCACTCAACTCGTCTAGCCTGGTTAAATTCGAACCTGATCTTAGTCAGTGTGGTTGGAAGAGGCTCAAAAAAAGATGTAATTTTGTCTGCTGCCACTAGACGGGGTGAGAGATGGGGGGAGCCAAAAGCCTACCCATAATAACCACCAGACATGACTCATTCAGCGTGGAATACCACAGCAGCCACAGACAGGTCTCTGGCAGACAAGGAGCAGAAAGCAGAGTTTGTGAATGGGACAAGAATGAGCAAAAAAAAAGAAGGGGGTAAATTTAATGGGTTTCAAAGATTTAGAAGTTTTAAAAATTCATCAAGAGTTTGGTTTGGCTTATTTGTAAAAGTCAAGTGTCTAAATGACTGAATACTGTATGTTTTATTGATAAGTTTAACAAAGAAGAAACTCCTTCTCTCTCTCTCTCAGTTTCTCTCTATTTCTTTTGTTTAATTCCCCACCGGTTGCGCTGATTCTCTTGGCAAAAATCCCAGCTCATCAAGTCATCGTGTAGAGCTTCTAAAAGACATCACAGAAACAACATATCACCTTGTCAGATATGATTGTAGCTCTGATCATTGTCATTCTTGCCCAGACTTCCCCCCGTGGAGAGCACCACTCAATTTGAAGACTAACACATGTTGGACAGTCGAATCATTATTTGCTCATGTGGAGTCCGTCCAAGGCTGCAGGGCTTGGAGAGCCAAGAGTCTAATCTGTGGGCATAGGAATAACATAGAAATAACATATTGTACAACTTAAAGTATGGCAGGGGAGCAAACTGTGAGCGGTCACATTACATGAAAACAGCAGGCAGGAAGTGTTTTGCAACAGCGGAAAATCTTCAGGTCCAGTCTGACCACCAGACGGTCACACTTCATCTGGCCTGGAGGCTGCGGTCAGAGGATGGATACCTCCCCTACCGTAAGGATTGGATACGCTGTCATACATTTGTCGATTGCTCCCTCTCTTTCTCTCCATCTCACACTTTTTTGTTTCCATTTCCCTTCCTCTTACTCTCCCTTCTGACAAACCTAACACTTATCTTCCTTTAAACCTTTCCCCTGCTTTTACTCACTTTCTTCCTCCTTTTACTCTCAACTTCTCTCTTTCTCTTGCTCTTTTCTTTCTTTCCTCCTTAGCAATCTTACCTCATCATGTTTTTGTGTCTTTTTTTTTTCCTCTCCCCCCTACCTTCCCTTTCAAACTCTCTCATTCCTCCTCTCACTCTCTTTCTCTCTCTGTTTGTGGTCAGTCACACTTAATCTAGCGCCATCCATCTGTTTCTCTTCATTCGTTTAGTCGGGTCTGTTTTCGATTAAGATTACATCAGGCTTTGACCTATTAGTGTGCTGTGATCCTTTTGAAGTCATTCTGTGGTTACAGGTTAAGCTCAAACCCCACCACTCTTCTTACTCAACATAATACAGACAGTATTTGAAGGAGAAAAAAAATGTAGTAGGTTCTTAAAACTTTTCAGCCTGGGACCAAAATGACTTTTTTTTCCTGGGATCCAGGATCATTAAATCATATGAGGGTTCCTGTCATATGGAGACCCATAGAGGAGGGCCTGCGACCCATTTTGGGTCCTAACCCAAAATCCAACCTAGCAATCTGTGAACTGGAATATATTGTTCATTTAACCTCATATCCTGAGGATTTTGATTATATTTTGAAGGTAACTTTCCCAACCATAGAATTTCTGTTCCTTATTAGGGTTGCAGTTCAAAGTCAAGCTCAGCTTTACCACTAAACATAATGCAGACGTCTTGTACAAAATACAGTTTTTTTAGGACCCAAATGAGGAACGGATGAACTATTAACATACACTCATTAAAACCACTAAAACTGCATAATGTTATTACATGGAGCCCAACCAAAGGTAGGCATCTGGATCCTAAAATGTAGCAGGATATAAATCGGATCTACAGTGTATCCATGTTTCCTAACTTTAGCACTGATCCTTTACATTACCCCCCTCCATCATCTTTGATCATTCAGCTAATAAGTAAAACGTCAGCATTCATTTCCAGATTTAGATCAAGATATCATCTCTAATACCTCGAAGTTAACTCCCCTCATCTTTCTCCAACTTGGATGCCTGTGAATAGAGATTGACTGAAATGTTAAACTGTACATCATCATTACTCCTGGGTCAAAGCTGGGGTAAGGAGCCAATTGGCCAAGTTGTGACGCTGAACTGACATCTATTGGCCAAGTTGTGGCAGGGTAGGATGTTAAAGTCATTTAGACTCATCAGGCTAAGTGGACACAGTTGACTGAGAGGTCTCGAACCTCCCCACGTCTGGTTGCGGGTAGTTTTCTGTGCCAACAATTCTCAATTAGAGAAGTGGATGAGAGGACATCTGGGCTGTTGAGTCTATGACTGCTTGACTTATGTATATTAATGTATGCCAACAGACCTGATTTCATTTCGTAAATGAACCATACATGTCTTTTTAACAATCAGTCAATCATGATGGTCAACGTTTGGACCAATGTTGTGACAATATCAGAATGTCAGAGTGACGAGCGACTCGCTTCTTCAGTGCCACAAATTTGAACACTGCATTCTGTAAGTCTATTTATCTGGATGAACATTTAGTTAAAATGGCACTAATCAATATGTTTATATAAACAATGAGTCAAGTAACTATGTGTGATGTAAAAGGTGTCGCTAGGTGTGGGTGGAACAATATCTAAAGTACTGACACTGCCAATGCTAAGTCTTGTTTTGAGCACTGAAACTAGCTTCCCTGCTGCTGCTGTTGTTGTACGGTATATGTGTGTAGTTGTCACCTGGTCATCTCAGAGAATCCACTCAATAAACATTTGTAATTTAACAAACTGTCACACATCTTATCAAGACAATAGTAAAATGAAATGCCAGATCATTCACAAGTAAGTAAGTATGCTTTCACCACATAAATTATGATAAATGTCATAGCTCTCCTACATGATACATAATCCGCTTTTAACAACAGCATCTGTATTATATCAATGATTCTGGCCCTGGTGTCAAATCAGAACCAAATTTGTGGGATCGGTCACCCCTTCTAAAGATGAATCCACACCTGTCTCCTTCTCAGCTCTACAGGGGTTTTTTAGCATCTTTCAGTTCATTGTTTTGCTTTTACAGACCATAGCTTTACTGTTTTGGTTCAATCTCACCACTATCATCAGCGTTTCCAGCTCTTCAACAAAAATATCTGATAAATCCACTTTACGCCACCTGCTCAGCACCAAACAGCAGACAAATGGTGTTAGTGTCTAGCTGGTGAGCATAGTGGAGCATGTAGCAGCTAAAGAGCTGGATATTTGCCTCAGAAGTTGACTGAAAATAGACCAAAACAGAGCTAAATGGAGAGTGAAGATTGGACTTAGATTCATTGGGTGGCCAGAAACACGAATGCTAATGTTGCTCTGTTTCTGCTGGATGTGTGAAACTGTAGCTGTTGTTCACCGCAACAGATTTATAAGCTGATAATATGACAATGTTGTGTTAATAGCTTGCTGTGCTGCGCCCAAGAGGCCAAAAAACTAAATTCGTGCAAGTTTAAAGATTTCTTTTGTTCCCGAACAGTTGAGTTGCTGCTCTGATAAACTTCAAGGGCAAACAACTGATTAATTAATGCTTCTTTGAGAAACTGTGACACATTACAGCACGGAAAGTTGGCCGACGTTTTCCAAGATAAATGGTCAGGAGTGCTTCATTCTTTAAGATTTAGGTCATTGGTCATTTTCAGGATAGATAGACATAAACTAGACAGACATGACCACATGGTGTCACATTTTCACAGTAAGACTAAATAGGAAATCAGAGTCATCAGATCATCGACCTTTAAAACAGTTATGATGATCAGACAGAGAAGTGGAAAAAAGTGAAAATAGAAACAGTGTAAGTTAAAAAAAAAAAAAAAAAGATGGAAGATAGGAAGGTCGCTGAAACAAAAACAGTCATACTTCCTCTTCCTCTTCATCCTCCTTCTGCCCCGTCCTCTCCTCCTCCCATCTCATACCACCTGATTCTGATCACTGTGCAACTCTCATCGCTATAAAAATCACCTCCATCACCGTTGGGGTCGCACACATCACACAAGTCTCATTCTGTATGATTGGCTGAGGTGAATGAAGATATTTTAAGGGGTGAGTGCTTTATATTTAATCAGCTAGATGGTGTTTATTCCGATAAATGTTATGTTCACCTCTCTGTCTCCTGCTGCTTGTCTCCTTCTCCGGTGACATTACAGAGCTTGTGTCAGCGGAGATGTTGGCAGGTGCGTTAGTTCTGGGCACCATCCTTACAGCTTTACCAGGTAGGAGAAAAACACTGAAATACATCAGAAATTCAAATATTTTCATAATGAAGTGCAAATCTAAATTGACAACAAGGTATTTTTGTATTAGTATAAGGGGATAAGAGATGAGCTTTAATTGTCAGATATTTCTATTTTCTTCCATATTTCTGTATCTAAAATGTTTTGCATACACATACTGTAAAACAAGTGACAACAGTTTTTAAAAAAAATAAATTCTGACTTATAGGATCCATTATTCTCATAAGGTTCTGCAGCCAGGTGCCCTTGCCTTTACACTCAGTTTATTTATAAGTATTGATTGCCTTTTGTGCAAGGTAGTCACCCAGGCAGGCAGTTTAGCAGCACAGGATGACACCACGGCTACACATCAAGGCTCATTCCCACTGCTTCAATTTTATGTGTCACTAAATGTGAGCAGAACTGCGGTTTGACAAGTTTTTCTCCAAGGAGTCACGCTGAAGGAAAGTTTTTCCTTGTGTGCTGTAGAAATGCGCACTTATTTCAGTCTCCAAGTATGTGTTCCCTACACTTTCAGTAGCCTATTTGTCAGGCATTTTGTGAACAGCCAGTCTGTGGTTATGCTGATTTGTTTGAAAACCTGAGCTGGTGTGAAAATGTGTGTAGAGATGTTCTTCATTGATCTCCTTGGTGTGTTTTGTATGGCCTTTATGCTTTAGGTGATACAACAGTTTTAGAGAACAGGTATTTACATGGATTTGTGTGTGTGTGTGTGTGTATTTGTCTTTTTTTAACTTTTGTGTAGGCCTATATTCAAATGTACTGTGTGTGTGTGCATGCTTCTTAATGTTTATGATGTTGTGTCCATACTACTCTGTCACTTTTTGTGCTCCTGCCCAGTCAACTGTACATATATGTGTCTCGTGCAGGTATCCAGAGCAGGTGGAGTGTGTCATTTTCTAGAAGAGAGATCTGTGTGTGGGCAGGAACAACTGTCACTCTGCCCTGCCGTTATGACTACCCATCAGGTATCAAAGCAATGTCTAAAACTTTTATTTTGCATTTTTATTTTTGTATTTTCTGTTAAAGAATGCTCCACTGGTTTAGCATTGCACTCCTAAAACACTGGCAGACTCATGGTGGAAACAGTGGAAACGATCATAATTGAAAGAACTGGAAATGTCGTCTTTTTTATTGCAAGCATTCTTCTTCCTTGTCCAAAGAATTGCGCCTACATTACCCACAATTTAACTCAACTTGATTCACACCACTGTACTCCAAACCCCAATTTTTTTCCTTTTTCAAACTTGTGGTCTTCAGCATATGCAGTAGTGCTCCCCAAGACCTGTAAACAGATGTGATGTGTAAAAGTTCCCCTTTAAATACTAGACATCCTTTTATTACTGTATGTCCAGCCTTTTATTTTCAAAACCTTTATGATGATAAATGAAGATATCAAATGCTGAAAATGGAATATGTATCCAAGCTCCAAGCCACCTAAATCCCTATCCCTAATCATTGATTTCCATTATCATCACTACAATTCATTGCATTTGTTACTATCATTCTGCATGCATTTGACTGGACATTCTCTCCTTTAACTTCACAGGCCACACTGTGAAGCGGGTCATGTGGTTCCGTGTGTCTGCAGAGGGACGCAGGGAGTTCACCCACCACACTGACCCGAACCAGATCAGCCTGTCATACCGCGGACGCACACGGTAGGAGAAACACACAGTGATTTTTTAAAGCAGACATAAATGTGAAACAATGTGTAAATACATAATTAATGAATCCTGGGTTGCAGCTACATTGGGGGCAGCTATTCCAGCTGTTCAGTCCAAATTCGGGGTGTCAAACTGAGTGATGCAGGCCAGTACCACTTCAGATTTGAGACAGACCAACCACTGGGGAGATGGACCTCTCCTGACACCATCACACTTGATGTAACAGGTAGGTTCACACAAACTAAAATTATTTTAATGTCTCTGAGCTGACATGAGGTGATATGGTCCATCCAGTCCTGCGCTGCTCCGAGTCAGTGTTTTTGTGCAAGTGTGAATGTCTGTATGTATTTCAGATCTCCAGGTCCAGGTGCATCCAGCCAGGCCAGCCAACATGTTTGGATTTGGAGAGACAGTGTTTGTAAGCTGCCAGGCCAGAGGATGTGCTGCTCCAGGAAGAAGCCTTGCTCTGTACAGGTGAGTGAGTGAAATATGAGTGTGTTATTGGCTACCAAAACAGTAGCTCTAAGCCTTTTGTATAACTAAAATTTTAAAAAAATACTGTACGTATGATGTGATGCTCTGCACACAGGAACGGACTAAACCTTGGATCCTATGAGAAATGGATGATTATCAATCGCTTTGACCTACAGCATGTTGGAGAGTACACCTGTCGGCCAATCCCACCACAGAATGTACAGTCACCATCTCTTTCTCTGGCGCTGGGACGTGAGTAATCTCAATCAATAAATCAAGTCAACCAAAAGAGACTTTTCACCAAACCTGCTCGCTCATATTTTATTGTCTCCACATGCTTGCAGGAGGGTGCGTCTGGGATACTAAGATACAAATATTACACTGATGTGCTTTACTGTTGGAAAATAAAACCCTAACAACACACATGCTTTTCCAAATGGGTCAGGGCAATTGTCCAAATGTCAGAGAAAAATAATATGAAGTATGATTACAAAATTCAGATATTTGCGAAGAAGGTTTAATGTACATGTTGTATTACAACACAAAAACATCAGTAGCTAAAGCTTTGAATTCTGATTACTAGAAATGTTTAAGTAGGAAATTAGTTTGTGAATTATGTCTTGGCAAAACTGAACAGACAGTACAGGCCTGAAAATATCAGAAATGATAAATTATTTAAATTAGTTTGATACAGTGTGTACTGGATTTGCTTTTTGCATTATTAACACATCTAAACATAGCGTTAATAACTCCACTCTCTATTTTTCTGTGTCTTTATTTCTTCCTCATACTATATATCTTTCTTTTCTATCCCTCACACTCTCTCTCTTCCTTTCCAGACGGCCCTCGCTCCACCTCCATATCAGTCTTTCCTGTGGGGGAGGTGTCAGAGGGGGGATCGGTCACTCTGACCTGCAGCAGTGAGGCGGCTCCGCCTGTAGAAAGCTTTGCATGGTTCAAAGGTACAACACAGCACGCAACCAGTCTACCAACACGACGACTCTGAACTGACTGTTCAGTGGACAGATTCAGCCGCTGTGTCGTAGATGTGAACTGCTGCTTGATGACAGTGACACATAGGGCCAAATCTACAAAAGGATTTCGCGGCTTGTGCGGTCGCTAAACCTGTGAAAATGAGACAAAAATACAGCGTGTACCCGCAGAGGGTGAAATGCACCGCAAACTGCGCTGCCAAGCAAATAGCGTCATGGTGCGCCTGTGCCATCTGCACGTATGTAAATGAGGTAATATTCATACATTAAGCGCATTTGGCAATTGGCTCCTTTCTATGCAAATAAGTCTCGTTGCAAAAACAGTCTAATTCACAAAGTTGCTAATTGCTACACGCTGTTAGGGTGGAGTTAGTAGTGTCTTCAGATAGTTGGTGTTAACTGCGCTCTCTCTCTCTCTCTCTCTCTCTCTCTCTCTCTCTCTCTCTCTCTCTCTCTCTCTCTGGGGCTTGAAAGATATTGAATTCATATTGAGAGATATCAAGGGCGAAATCATCAGTCAGACATTGGGGGGGATCACGTGGGTATAGAGAGGTAGGCTTATCTCAGACTTAAAAAATAAAAATGTCCAGACAGCTCTGATGGAGCTCAGCATTCATCCGTAAGTGCTGCTATATTACAAACAATTCCACCATATAAAACTGGAATCTGTGTGTAACAGCTAACCTGTGTGGATGTGTAGCAGAACACAGAACATTAATTACCGTCAGATCCTGACTGATCCGGTGATAACGAGGTTACTGCTGCTGCTATGCTGCGTGCGTAAATGCGCATGGCCTCTTTCTCAGTCTCAGTTTGGAGACGCACTCACTCTCGTTTCAGCTGCTGTGTGATGCTGCAGCCAGCTGTGACACAGAGCCAGCTGTGACACTCAGCCAGCTGTGGACAACAAACAGAACTTGAGTACTGATGTTTCTGCGAAATCTCAGATACATTCAGTGACACCTGCACGACATTATTGTAAGATTCAGACATTAATCTGAAACTTTTCAGACCTGCCTGAGTCACATTAATAGCTGTATTCTGACATTTCAGTAGATTATGTTATAGATGCGAAATACTAGAGAGGTAAAAGAAGAAAAATACATGAAAGTTGGTTTGTGATTGCGAAGAACTGTGTGTGCGCACTTCTGCTAATTAAAGACACGTAAATTGAGGCTTTTGTGATCTCTACAGTTTTCATTATGGACCAATATGTGTCCTGAAATGTGGAGAAAAGCCTGAAACACTGGAAACAGACGCAAAACAAAGGAAAAGTGCACTCGTTTAGTGCACTAGTTTTCGCTGCCATGTCATTAGCGTAAAATCTTTTGTGAATATGACCTTAAAACGGGGCAGATTGCGGGTGCAAATGCTGCGCAATTCACGGTGCTATCAGCGGGCGCAATCCATTCTTTGTGTGAAGTGAGAGTCTTAAAATGATTTGTTGAAGCACTAAGATACAGATTTCTTCAGAGACCCATGAACAGTTTTGAACGTTACAGGAGCTTGGAACATCACGCAGTCTCTTACAGACAATGATTGGTTTATGTTGGTCATTTAAATTCATATGTGTGCTAACCTGCATGTGTCTTTGTCTGCTCCCCAGACATGGAGAGTGGCAGCATCCCAGACAGTTTTAGGCCTCAACTCCACCTGTCCCACCTCAAATACACAGACAGAGGAGAGTACTTCTGTGTAGCGCGCAACTCACTGGGAACAGACCGCTCCAAACCACTACAACTCAATGTGACATGTGAGTTTGTTGATCTGTCAGTAGTATCACAGGCAGGGTCTCAAACACTTGCACAGTTCAAACAGTTCAAAACTGCTTTTGCACATAATTTTAGAGCAGAATTTAAGTGCATAAACTCTGTGAATTCCCTTTGGGTTCAGTGTCTCTTTGGTGTGTGTCTCTGTCAGAGGTTACTCTGGGTCAAACTGATTAGGCAACAGCTCTTATTTTAACCCGTTGTCATAATAGCAATAATCTGTCACATGGATTCACCAGGAAGTGATACAAACTCAGGGGAACTGATTTTTCACACTTTCACTTTCACGCTGTAAAGGTTAAGTGTAGCATAAAGCTGGTTTAATGTAGCTGGAATCCAATGGGAGATTGAATTTTCCTGCTTTAAAATAGTGTCGGAATCATTGTCATAGTGGTTTCATAGTATAATTACCAGCATTGGTCTCCATCCAGTTGAGATTACAACTGGTTTTTAAAATTTCTGACTTTCTGGCTTTTTTAATTAACCCACAAACATTTTAACACCAACATACAGGCATTGCATCTGTATAAAACATACAAGAAATAATCCAAGTAGCAGTTACCTAAAATACAACAAACAAAAATAAATAGGCAAAATAAAGAAATACATATATACTTCCATCTGTTCACACAATCTTAAGGCATTTTTACACTGTAATTTTCTTAGAGATTTAAAATAAAGTCTTAAATCATTTTCAAAGGTTGTAAACATCAGAGTAACCATCAAATATCTACATTTATCACAATGTTGTTGCGTAAATATTCTGATTGTTTGTGCTGCATTAAAAAAAAGAAAAGCTGACATTACCATATTGAAAATCAGAAATAACATTTTTGGTGTCCAACCATCTATATAATCTTTCTCAGAAGGTTTTGATGACATCAAAGGTGTAAAGTAGTGTAAAATAGGCAATTTTTTTGATTACTTACATTAATCATGGGCTCACTGTCACTGTCTCTCTGATTAGACTCTCCAAAAACCACACGTGTGCTGGTGAGCCCCCCTGGTGACATCAGAGAAGGATCATATGTAAACCTCAGCTGTGTCAGCCACGCCCACCCTCCAACCAGCAGGTATGAGGATATTATAGCCAATATTGTTATCATTATCATAAATATTGCACAAGTCATTATCATCATCTTTAACTATCTTCTTATTCCATCTACCCATCTGTGTTTTGTTGTCTCTCAGTCTTTCACTATCTTTTCTCTTAACTCTTTGAGTTATTTCACAGTCCTATGAATCATTTTCATCATCATTATCATCGTCATCATCATTTGCACCATCATCTCTCCTGCAGATATGCTTGGTATCGTATCCGAGGTGACCAGGTGTTGTCTAAAGGAACCATCCAGAACCTGACGTTTCCATCAGTGCAGGCTCAACACGCTGGTCAGTACTACTGCACAGCATGGAACCGACTAGGATACCAAACCTCACGCACCGCAACACTCACTGTGCTGTGTAAGTAAGTAGTGGGTCCTACAAACTCCCCCAAACTATGGTTTCTCCAAACCCTCACCTTCTCTGTACCCCAGTTTCCCTTTATTTAATTTGAATTATTGTTACACCGAAATTGCAGAACACAATTTACATTTTTAAAAAAGCCTTCATAGAAACAGAATGGTCTTTCTTCTTGTTTCCTTTTCACTCCAGACCCTCCCAAGAACACTTCAGTTCTGGCTCGTCCCTCCAGTGTGGTGGATGCTGGCCGACCTTTGACCTTGACGTGCAGCAGTCAGGCCAACCCAGCAGTAGACAACTTCACATGGCACCACTTAGCTATGGACGGGGGCTCTATTCAATGTTAGCATTGTAAAAATGTGGTTCCACTAAAGGTTAACATTATATATTCTATAACCTGTGGTAAATGTCAGTAGTCAGGAAGGTGTGACGCTCTGTCTGTCAGTCTGTATCCTCCAACACTATCTGAAACAGTAAGTGGATCTCCTCCCTCTCTGTGCTCCATCGTGCAGCGTGGGGTACCAGGTCCATTCCTGTCTTCACGTTCTCTGAGGTCAGTCCTGGAGAGAGCGGTCAGTACTACTGTGAGGCCAGGAATCGAATCGGAGTCCACAGCTCTCCTGTCCTCACTGTACGAGTCAGAGGTACATAAAGATTCATGCATGGTCACTTCTTTATTTTTCAGACTGCTTGTCTGTCTGTCTGTTTTGATAAAATAGAGGGAGAGCCTTTTTTGTTTGTTAGAAAAGTTCTTCATTAAAGTGAAGATTCTGCCAATGTCGGCCTCTCAACAACTTTGGCCCAAAATTAAATTTTGTACAGACATTCATGGTCCCCTGAGGATGAATCCTACTGATTATTGTGTTGGCTTGGCTTCCTCTAGCTCCATTAGATTGACATTTTGAGTTGAATTGTCAACAAGTTTTCGACGGATTGCCATGAAATATGGGATCAGATTTGTGCCCCTTACAATGAACTGTAAACATTTTGGTGATCCCCCCTTCATCTGCACCACTATCAGATCAAACTTATAGCCTTTGTCCAATACTTTTGTTTAATGACCTAATTCCGGCAAAGCTAATGGCATTCCCGTTGGCCTCAGCTGCACTTTCAGTTTGGCATTAATTAGCAAATGTTAGCATGATAACAAATGTAACTAAGATGGCAAACATGGTAAACATTTTGCCTGCTAAACATGAGCATCTTAGCATTGTCATTGTGAGCATGTTAGCATGTAGATCAGAGCACCGCTGTATCTAGGTACAGCTAGCAGCTTGCGTGGCTAACTCTTGCTGAATTTTGATATGTTTAGCCATAAACATTAGCTATGGTGTTTTCCTTGACATCATTTGGCAACCAAACCTAATGGATAGTTCTTCATCATATTTTCTATGCATTTTCTGCTAATACCCTTTGTAGGTATGTAGAAATGTGTGTAAAGCCATGCTGGCTCTTGCTGCTCATTTTAACTACTGTCTGTCAATTCCAAGCAATCTACTACTGGTGCTGTTATGTAAAATATATACTTCATGAACCCTAGCCATTTTTTCCTTGGAAAGAGCTACCCAACACTAGGTAGACCAACAAATGCAGCAAACATAAAAACATTTATGAAGACGTTATGCTGAATTACTTTTGCTACCAGCAGGAAATTGGTGTTTCTTTGCATGATAGATAAGTAATGATGTGATGAATTATCTGTCTTATTATCTAAGCATTGCCAATTATTAAGTAAAGCTATTTCAAGTAGTTTTATGTGCCTATAAACACACTGTGACCAGCAGAAGAGAATTTTGTTGCATGGGCACCTGAAAACTGTTGGACAGAGGATAAGGGTCATACTGGCATCTGCAGAGTGTATAACAGACGTTGGGATGATCTATAAATATCAGCCTGTTGTTGTTTATTTAAGTCAGAGAGAGATCAGCTAGATGTCACTGAAACATCAAGCAGCGACATCTCTGCAACACTGGGGCAGTGAGCAAACAATCAATAATACCATCTCCTGACACATTTTGATTACATCGCAAATACAACACGGCAATGTGCTTAATGGGGAAACTGTGATGGATTTCTACTTTAACAGTGCACATTTTTTTGACAGGAGATTTTATGCTGCAGCTGTATAGCAACCTCTGAGGCAGAAATGGGTTACAATGGAATTTTTAATGTGGTGATTTTCATGAGTTGTGAAGGTGTCTGAGTTACATTCACACTCAGTCTGGAAGCCATTGTGGTTCATCTCTGCTCACAGCTGTTCTCTGACACTCATTTACTGTAGTGGGTTGTGAAATGGCTTTTGAGTCATAATTCATGCCACTGTCACTTTTAGAAGTGTTAAAGAAGAGATGAGGTGTCACTGACCTAGAGAAACACCCTAGCCTCCTTTTTACATCTATGTTTCTGATTATCTCGGACAATGATGAGAAAAATTAAGTTTCAAGTGCTCATCTGAGATTAGAGGAGAGATATTTTTATAGGTCCCTCTATGTTTGAAATGATGAGTGATGAAACCTCCTTGTCACTATCCCAGCAGGAGGTCTGGGTTCTGGTCTTCGTTGTGTATGATCTCATGATTTTTGTTCTTCTATGAGTCATGGTGAGTCATGTAAAGCCCTCTCACTATGAGAGAGGAGGTGATGAGGTGTTGTGGAAAACTACTATTTGAGTCTAGACAGCTGAAGAAGTGAAGTTAGATTTTGAAATCAGAACTGGAAACACAAGACATGAGTCTAGATGCCTGCAAGATGATGCACATCTCTTTGTCCGTTCATCTCTTTCTCTGTTTCTATTTTTATTTTTACTTTGCTTTTTTAAATCACTATATTTCTATTTTTATTGATGTTGTGTCTTCTCTCGTCCATCATTTCCATCAGGTCGTCTAAAGGTCATTGCCTTGGCATCAGCAGTAGGCGTGTCTGCTGGGCTCATCACTCTGACTGTGGCCATTATGATCAGGTGACAGGAAGTACATTGCTGTATACTGCAATATGTGCTATTTTTGTATTCTCCTACATAATTTTTTACATTTTTTAACCTTAATTTTTTTCATGCTCTCACAAGGAATTTACAAGAATGCTGTATCAATTATAGCTTGATGTTGAGCTAAGAATCTTTTTTTTCATTCCCTCTGTGCCTTCACAGTAAGAATATGCACAGAGTGGACATGGAGTCAGTAGAAGTAGCCAACAAGGTACAGTAATTATTGTTTTATTTCTCATTCATCCTAAAATGATTCAGCATCTTCTTTTTTTTCTTTTTTTTTGCTTTGCCTGTAGCTACTGTAGCAGTTCAAATGACAAAACAAACACAAAACATGGTTTCAAATCATGCAACATCTCAATAAAGTCAATGTATTTTCTATGATGTGCCATTATAATTCTCTGTTTACTAAAAACAAGCCTGTGTGTGTGTGTATGTGTGTGTTTGTTTGTTTGTGTGTGACCCCAGCGTCCGTCAGTGACAGCTGACACCATGTTCTATGAGTCAGCCCAGCAGACCTTCCCAGTGAGAAAGGTCAAGATGTCCGACATACTAGTAAGCAGCTCAGTGCACAATTTGAGACACCTGCATAACTATAGAAAAGATTGACGACATGTCACAAATTCTGTCTCTTTAAAAATGTATCTGTGTGTGTTTGTGTATGTGCAGGAAGAGCCTGAGGACTTGAGTGACAGCTCCCACCCAGCCATCGTTCCTCTTAAGGAAGCTCCACCAATCACAGAAGTTGAAAATCACAGTCCCGCCCCCAACTACATCACTGTCCACTACTCCAGGTTGTCCAGGTACCATCCTCTATCTCTCTCTCACGTTCTCCTTTCATCTTCTCATCTCATGTAGTTCACATGCTGTGTTTAATTTGCCTTCTTTCGCTCTCCCTCCTCCCTTTTCATTCTGTAACTCTCTTTTCATTGTCTATCTTTATGTACACCATCTGTCTCCCTACAGAGCTGTTGACAACAGCAGCAATGTAGTCAAATTTATTTTACAGCTATTGTCTTCTTACTGTCTCCATCCTTCTTCCTTCTTTATTCTCTTGTCGTCACCTTCTCTTGAGTCTCTTTCTTCCCGTAGCTCTTTCCACTCCTTGTCTTTTCCGCTCTTTCTTCTGTGTTTTCCACCATGTTCTCATGTTTACTAGTGGACGATAAAACTCTCATCCAAGTTTTGAACATGGAACATGTTTACAAAAAAATGTTTCTGGAGCAAAATGAAGACTTTGTGATTTGATCTGAATCAGATGTCAAGATGAACTCACGCAGTTGCTGTTTGTCATTGATGTTGATTTAGTGCAGACCAGGTGCAGGTCCACAACCTGCCAGTGGGTGGTGATAAAAAACCAAAGGATTCTTCCAAAGTTGTTTACACTTTACTGCCCCAGCCTCGCCACTGACCTGGAGGAAACAGCCCTTCAGGTATGACGCATTGCTGCTTTAACTGTTGTCTTCTACAAACCTTTGAGGCACAGCTCTGTCTAGTCTTGTTGTTGCTGTCTATTCTTTTGTTGGAATCGGTCTCTAGTACGTACTGTACATAGGCCACACATAGGAATGTCGTAATCACTCAGTTTTTCCTATTTTTCAAATTTCACAAACTGACTGTGAGGTGATGAAAGGTTTTCTCTAAGTGTAGCCTGATACCTCTGCATCCATACAGTAACTGAGCAAAGATGTGCAACTGAAAGCTAAAATGCCTTAAAATAAAGGAGAAAAAATTAAGTTGAATCCCTAGAATTAGCCAATTTATTTTGATTACAGTATGTGGTCAAATGTGGTCCAACAATGAAACCAGTAAGTAATAAAGGAGCAAAGTAAAATTAAATCCAACCACCATGGATTTTTTTTTTTTTTTTTTTTACAAAACTAATGAAATTGAAATTAAATTTTAATGAAATTTGTTTCTATTTTTGCTCTGTTCCTCTTTCATTTTCAGCATGTGAATCAGTCACTTTGCTCCTATCCTCCTATCAGGATTGTGGGACAGGACCCAAGTCTGAGTGAACTCTGGAGATGCCTTACGCTGTTCTGGGTCGGACATGTTGTTATAGATTGTCCACGGATCAGCAGACCGTAAAGGCAACATGTGGTCCTGCTGCTGAACTGTTTTGCATGTCTTTCCCTTTTTTCTATGCATCTCACTACAGTTTGCTGTCTGATTAAGTCATATAAAGAAAAAATGAAAAAAGTAACATCAGCACTGATAGTCATTTTGCTTGCATCTCTATCCGCTGTACAAATTATGTCTACTGTTGCTTTTTTGGATGATACTTGACTCCTACTTTCCAATTATGTATGTGTAGATGATACAATATGACGGGTTGCTACACTGTTGCTATACTGATGATCATTTGTATTCAAAGTTAACTGTCTCCCATAAAAATGACAGTACACTAAAAGACATATTAGTGGGGAAAACATGTAGAGCATTATTTGGCATCTATACAGAATATGAAATATTTCACACATATCAATCTCCCCACTGTATTCAACAGTCTTCTACTGTGCAGTACATAGTCAATGGGCTTTTTTTGATGGCTAATACTGCAGCATTAGTGTGTTATAGCTTGCTTCCATTAAATTAGTCTTTTCATTTTCATGTAGAGTAAGCAATAATGCCAGTTTGTTGTTGTAGTTTGTTAAACTGCTGAAAAAATAGCATCTCATAGCTTGAATACCTGTTGCAAGTTTTATAGTTCACAAACAATCACCAGTTTTGACAGATTAAGGTAGAAAGTATCAGTAGAAAGGTTAAAGAGATACAGTAAAGTAATTTGGATGAATTTAATTTTAAAAATGATTTTTCAATCAACCGAACATATGCCAAACTAACTTAATAGCTTTCACATCAGATAAGGTGACTTAAAGGTGTTGGTATGCTGGGGATGTAAAATAAGACAAGAAGTTCTGACAGTATATGTTTGGCTATTTAGCAAGTGTTGCTAACATGTTTTAATATGTTTGCAATAAAGACATTTTTTTTCCTGTATTAAATCCGTAGCACACTACTAATTCGAATATTAAATCAAAAATGTTCTCTTTCTACCGCTTCCCTTTTTCTTTCTGTCCTCTCTTTTCTGTTTTTCTTATTTACAACTAATAGTTACATTTTTTTGACATCTTTATAATGCAAATAAATCTATTGCAAAGAATTTACTTCTACAGAAATCTATTTAATCTACCTACTTATCTCTTTATATGTTGATTGACTATTTCCTCTTTTGTGATTACACATGACTGTGAATTACACTGTTTCATTACACATTTGAGAACTTCCACAATGACACTGATTAGCTCATGAGGGCACTGTGTGTATGTTACAATCACCTCAGACAACCCTTCATGATCTTACGAAACTTGGGGAAATCAAATATTACTGCTCCATATTCAAAATAATACTAACTGCCATTAAAACAACCAGACAATGACTCATCATCAATCAACACCAAACAAATTACTAAAACTTTTTCAAAAATTTCTGAAATGATCTCTCTAACCCACATGTTGCAGAGGAAATGTTTGGTGCAATAAATGTGACACTATCATGTAATCGTGACATTTCCTGTCTTGATGTGGACCTGCAGTAGAAATATTTGGTGATGGGATTCGCTGAAAATTCTGATAAGACAAAAACATACAAAATCATATCATCTTTTGACATCTGGTGAAAATCAATCTTCAGAGATACCAGATAATTGTAAAATCTGTCCACTTGAAAATTAAATCAAATCTCCTTAATCATCTTCTTGGACTGATGATTCTCTGTTCCTCTTTTTACTCATTATCACTCATCTCCTACCAGAAAGCGATGAGGAGGTTCATGGAGCAGAAGAGAGGAGAGAGAAAGAAAAAGTAAAGGTTCATTTGCTCTTCCACCCTCGCAAACAATCACCTGCCACTGATGTCAACTATAGTTACAAACTAGAACAAATACAGCAGACCTGAGTGAAGTGTTAACTCTTCTGTCAGTCATGTCAGATGCTTTTAGAGCCCTGTGAGTCACAAGCCAAGTTTAAAAGCAACTGAGATTTTGCTGTACTGTGGTGTAACGGTGCAAAATGCAGTGTAAAAAAAGGGGAAAAGGGAAGTATCTGAAAGTCATCATCGGTCAACACATCATGCATGATGTAAAAAAAAAAAAGAAAGATGTGAAAACAGGAAAGTCTCTCCTTAAACCATATAATCTATTTAAAAGTAGTTTATAAATCAGGCACATTGACAGCATACAGTAATTTGATTTGCGTTGTCACATCTGATGCACAGTCCAGTAACACCACCCAGTGGACAAAGATGTTTGTGATGACATTGTGAGACCAGCTTTGTCTGAGATGTTGCCCACAAATGACAAAGATGCAAAGCAAACAGTATCTAGACGTGTGTAGGTGTGACTGTTAACAAAATGTTTCCATTATCATTTTTTGAAATAGTGTTCAAAGACGAATGCCTAATATCTAAATCAGGATACCAAAAAGAGAACACATTGCTTAAGTTTTTATGAAACTGAGAGAAAAAATGTCCTTGTCAAAAATCTCAATCACATCCAGTCATTTCGTCTTGAGGGTGTGTGTATTTTTAATTATCATACAGCTTTATTTTATACGCTCTCTGTCATCATGCTGCTGGATACTGGGCATATACTGCATCGCCTGTCATGTGTTGTGTGACAGATCCAGTCTTGTTTCCCCTCATATCCCAGGTACGCGTGTTTGTGTACGTGTGTGTGTGTTCAGACTCAGATCATTTTTTCTAAAGCTTTCCAACTCTCTGAGTGCATCACTGCATAGAGGAAGCAGAAAGGGGACACCCTCCCACTTCTGCTTTTTAGTCCACAAAAATTGTCTTCAAGCATTTACAAAGCAATAAGTCAGCTTGCTTTAGTTGGTGAGTATTATTAAAGTAACATTTATAAGCAACATGTCTATTTTTTGTTTTACATTAATCTCAGTGCTCTGCTGTCTGCCGACTGAGCAGTAATGAGCTGTGTCCTGTGTCATCATGTTACAGGCTGATTTTAATAATGATGGAAAGTTGGATTCTGATTGTTCTGGTCGTAATGCCAGGTAAGGAAACACATTTTTTCTTAACAATGTTACTTTAATACGTTTCTGCTAGAACTCTGACATACAAATACATACATTTAATACAGTCTAATTTGAGTTTTAATTCATTTTATTACCAAATGTTCACGGACAAAGAGCTACAAGTCAAGTAACATTCTGTAACTGATATTAATGATAATAATAATGATTGATAATATTGATAAAACACCTATTTTATTTTTCACCAAAGGTGTCTGGAGTCAAAACTGGAAGGTGACCTTCAAAAATCAATGTGCTATAAAAGGGACATCAGTTGTTATAAAGTGCGAGTACAGCTACCCTTCCCATCATGATGTTAATTCAGTTCACTGGTATAAAGCCCTGCCTGTATCTGGCAGGTGGATGCTGTTCCGTCTATCCAGAAACTTTAGATATGTAGGTGACTACGTTAGTGACTGTAGTCTGGAGATCAAAAATGTGCAACACACTGATGAAGGACGATACTATTTTCATTTTGTGACATCATACAACAGATGGCAAAGCAGATCATATGCTCAATTGTCTGTTAAAGGTAAAGATTTTCTAAAACAAAATAGAAATAAAAATCTAATCTCTCATGAATTGAAATGATTTTATTAAAATTAATGTGCTTCTGAATCTGTTTCTGGATCAGAGTTGACCACCGTTGTGGAGCCGAGCACTGTGACAGAAGGAAATAATGTCAGCCTGACCTGTGTGTCAGGTTGTCCCACACAGACATTCATTGTCTGGTTCAGAGATGGACAACCAGTAACAAATCCAGCCTTCCGGGCCAGGAGAGAGGATGCTGGGCGGTACTACTGCGCTGTCCGAGGACAGGAGAAGGTCACATCTGCCCCTGTGGCTCTGAATGTTCAATGTGAGTACAACAAAATATTTCAACACTCTACTGTTTGGCTTTTTTCCCAGCAGACATTGATCTGTTCTACTCAAACAGTGAAATGACAGTGTGACAGTGAAGCAGCATGCACAATATCAGGATCCTGAGCCATTAATATTATTATTTACACCAGTGCTTTTCCTACAGTGACATGTTAAAATGTCTTCAATGAAAAAGGCCTACTGCTATGTTACAAGATGCAGATTTACTGTGTCTGTGGGCCTAAAAGTTACCATTAAACTTGTCTCCTCCCTTGTGTTTACATCTCTTTTGTGAATATAGTCAATTTATTAAATGAAATCCACAACTGACCAGTTTTCATCTAACTATTCTAGATATAGGGGGGAAGATCATTTTTAATCAATCTTCATATTGCCTTGATGCAAAAGTAATTTCCTTTTATAGGACAATAAAGATCTAAACTGAACTGAATAGAAAGACACAATGTACATTAAGAATACATTCATTTTTGGTCTATGTCATGTAGACATTTTGTATTTTTCTTCATGCAGTGACTTTCTCTAATCAGAGCTTATTTTTCTTTTTGTACCAAACTCCACTTTTCACTATGATTTAGTATTGTTCATCAAAGTTAATTTGCTAATTCTGTACCTAAACGTCCTAATCTTCTCTCCATCAGATGCTCCCAATAATGTAAGATTGTCAGTGAGTCCATCGGGAGACGTCATCGAAGGAAGCTCAGTGACTCTCAGCTGCAGCAGTGATGCCAACCCACCTGTGACACAGAGTGGATACAGCCTGTACAAAGACGGACAGTTCGTCAGTTCAGGACAGACTCACGCCATCGCTGTCATCCAGCCCAGCCACAGTGGACGCTACTACTGTCAGGCCTGGAATAATATCAGCTGGAGGGGCGTTGAATTTATTAAATCTACCGAGATTAACCTTGATGTCCAGTGTGAGTGTGCTGAGATGTTGCACTGAGAAGTCTTGTATGTCTGTGTGTTAATTTGTTACTCAAACTATGCTTTGAATACCAGCTCAGAGAAAAGATTGCTGCATTCAAGAGTTGTCATAAATTCATCCATGACAGCAGGAAAAATACAGTGCAGTTTATTTGTCAACTCTGAGCACCAAATTGTCTGTAGTGTTTCCTGATATTACTTCAGTCTGTAACTTCAGTCGACTTCCTACTGACCCTGTCTGTTATCTGCTTTCAAGATGTGTCAAAACATTCAGACAGGGCACAAGTTTCAGTGGGGAGGAAGTGCTACAATTTGTAAGACGGATATATCTTAAATGCATGATTTAAATATTGTGGGTTAATGAGCCCTATAATTCAGTGATCTCCAACCGTTTTGGCTTGTGAGGCCTTAAAATGAAGGAATGTCAAACTGTGACCCCTCATCACAAGTTGTAGCCTTTAGATGTGAGTTTAGTTTAACCAAAGAGTGATTTTCATGTCCCAGATTGGTTAATTTGAAGGACTTTTAGAGACAGAATGCAGTATTTCACTAGCAAAAGGCAAAAATCTGAGAAAAGTCTGGAGGAAATATGTACATACGGGCATTATAGAATTTTTTTTTTTCTGTTTTATCCCTTCAATCATCTAATTTATCCCTTGAGTCCTCATGTAACCCCTCAGATTTACCTTTGCTTCTCAACCAGGGGTCCCTTAGTGATAGTATTGCAAGAACAAGTGTTATTCTTGATTATTTTGGAATAAAACTGTTAAACATGATATGATGTTTGCACTTTTTTTCAGATCGTCCAATGAACGTGACAGTTTCAGTGGATTCACCAAATGTTGTGGAGGGCAGCAGTGTGAATCTGGTGTGCAGCAATCCAGCTAACCCAGCAGCAGACAACTACACCTGGTACCAGAGGACAGATTCTTCCAGCTCCCAACTGCTCCATGTGGGCTCAGGACAGGTGCTGTCTCTTCCCTCTGTGGAGGCATCCCACACCGGACTCTACCTCTGCAAGGCCAGGAACCGCCTGGGAGAAACCAACTCAACCGAGGTTCTGCTGACAGTGGAAAAGAAGAACGGTTTGTGTCACTACTGTTACTGTAAAAAAATAAAATTGTTAGATTGTTAATTGTATCCTCAAAAGAAAAGCGTTAAGTGACTCATCTTTATCAACTACTGCTATATCTTAGCAGTTTCAACTTTATTTGAAGTAAAGAAAGGAAGACATGTTTATTTATATGACATATTTCCAGATGGCAGATGTGTTTATTTACATGACATATTTCCACCTATCAACAGTAATCTAACTGTATCATGTGTTTCTCCTCAGGTAGCCTGTGGTTCCAAATCCTGTCTGGCACTGGAGTCGCTCTTTTTATAGCATTTGTGATCATTCTTCTTTTGTTCTGGTAAGTCCATGACAAAGAGAGTGAGTGTGACTGACTGAGTCATATCATTACTACTGTTAGCCGCTGACTTATACTTGCATCTTTGAAGTTTCTCTGCATCTCAAGGCATGTTCTTGCAAATGTTGTGTAACTTTGTTGAGCTGTTTTGCCCAGTGTTGTCATAGCTGCATATGTAATTCACGTGTCATCTAAATTTATATTCCACTGCTGCTTTTACCCACTTTCTCAATATTTAAGCATGACGTGGCTCAGTTATATTTATATGTTGAAAACAGAAGTTGCACCATTTATTTTACTGTAACTTGCACTGTGAGGACCAAATATGAATAAAAATATGAAAACTGTCATTAGTAACTAAGCATTTAACATACTATTCCTTATATTTTTTTCCACATACTAATCGTTTTGTAATGCTCACCTCTAACACAATGAAAGAAAGCTGTGGTTAGTGAAAATACAGAGTGTGTTCATTCAGTAACTGTAACATGTGACAATACAAGATTGAGCAACAAATTGGAAATTTCTGTTCTGAGTGGAGTGACAGTAATGTTTCTCATATATTTTCATTAATCTATTTTTTGTCATCTTGGTAGGGTGAAACGAAAGACCCATGCAAAGAAAAAAGTGAGTACATCCAACTCATGAATTTGATTTTATGTCTTCTGATTAGCTGTTAGTGATTGAAGGAATGTTTTAGTTCCCGCTTAAACTCACAACTACAACATAATTTCATTCAGCAATAGTCCAGCACAGCCAAAAAAAAGCTTTAAATGTTTAATGATCTGTTTTTAAAAGATATGAAGTATCTTGTATTGTTTTTTCTGTGGTACTTTCTGTATTATTCATTTTTCTTACTGACCTCAACTTCATTTGATTTTGCGCAGTAATACAACACCAACGTTGAGATTCTAGTGGAATTACAAGTACCTGTGAAAGAAAACCTCTTGACTTTTGTTGTGTTCCCTCCAGGCTGTGTTTGACGTCAGGAGTAGTGGAAAAGGCTCCAACTCTTCATCCACTGAAGATCAATCTAACAGCATTTACACGTTCCCGTCATCTCCTCCACCTGGTCCAGCTGCTCAGGACTTCACTCCCCCTTCACACAGGAACCCAAACCAAGAGCATGATGTAAATGTGGAGCACAAACATGAAAACTCAAATTACATAATGCCACTCACAACAATCAAATGTCTGCAGATTCTGAATAAGCTGACTTCTTTCATCTCCTCTCAGGCCAACACTTCTTGTGAAGACGAGGTCACCTACTCAACAGTGACCATCAAGCCCAGAAACCCAAGTCTTCCACGTCAAATGAACAGCAACGCCCCACAGCAGTCCTGGTAGGTTCAACCTGATCACAACACTATAATGTGGCTCACTAGTGTCACACATAAAGTACATATGTGTAGCCTTTAGTCACAATTACTCTACAATCTCAAGCAACCGTAATGAAATAATATATTATCAAAAAAGCACAACCTTTGACCTTCACAGGGAAAAAGGAAACATCTCATTGACTTCCATCTAAAATAAAGTGTGAAAAGAATGATAGAAGTGCAGCTTGTAGACAAACATTTTTATAAAGTTATAATTTGAATATCCTCCAGTCATCATTAGGATTGTCACGGGAATTGCAGGAATCTCAGAGGAAGCTGCCCAGCTGCAGTTTGATTAATATTCATTTGTACTTTAATGTTCTCCTCAGGTCCACAGCAGGAGAGAACGACGACTCTGTGATCTACGCTACCATAGCTAAATCCAGCTGAGTCTGATTGAAACCTTTCACTCCTTTGAGCAGTTTAATTATCATCAAGAAACATATGTTGCTGTATCTTGTCATGTGGTGTCTAGTAATGACAAGTTCAAAGATCAATTTTGATGGGAGGGTTACAATGAAATCTTGGCGCATGTGCAATAATCTTGAAAAAAGTGTTAAAGAGTTCAAAAAGTATTTATGCTATTCACTGTATTATTGTGTTATTATATTGTTTTTGCAAGAGTTTTTGATAGTTTGTACAGTTATATTTACTGAACACAATGTAGATATTTTACCTTGAATATTTTTGAGACACAGAAGGTAAAATCCTGTTTTGATGTAGTGCTATGTCAGCATTGATATAAAACATTAGGTTTCTGTTTTGGATAATGTATACTGCAGTATAATTATTCTGTACTGCAGTCTGTACAGTAAATATTGCAAATGTATAAAATAAATGTAGTATCATTACAAAATCACTATGGAACTTCTTTTTAATTGAGGCTTTATTTCGATACAATACTAAAAGTAACAATTTACATTTTACATATAGCACTACAGTCAGTAAAAATATTTATTTTTCTAGTACACATTGTTATAAATGTACATACATTCATATTATTTCACTGTTATTGAACAGTATGGGACTTTGTGACTGCATTTACACAAATAATACAGCTTTTTTAGTATTTTTTGAGTCTGATTTGTCAGAATGGACTAATTTTCTCTTCATGTGTGGATCCAATAAAAAAATACTCTTCACTTTTATGTATAAGTTATTGCCTTGTAGAAGAAATAAACAGTAGTATAGAAACCTCTTTAATCGCAACCATACAAGTAAGCAACAATCCAAAAACTTAACATACTGCTGAAATGATTTTTTGTGGTATATGTTAAATATGAGGAGGAACAGCACTTCTAGTATATAATACTACACTTTGCTCATGGATGAGAATACATACTCAGTTAAGGTGAACTTTGGTAATTACAGGTAAGGTCTTTTCTGAGAACATGATTATCGTTGTTATTGCACTTTTGGCATTAAGATCTTCAGATCATTTCGACATCTATGACACATCTAAAATAAAAAACATACTACATAAACAAGACATTGACTTATATTTACAAAAAAACAACAAAATACTGATTTTGAATATGAGCATCATCTTCACCAGTTCATCTTAAACACGATGTGAGGATTTGATAAAGACAGAACTTGTACGGATAATTATTCATCATAGAGTCAAGCTACTGCATATAAAAAACATGACATATCAGACAAGTAAGACTTTAATTATAAAATAAGATACCTACTATGTGAAAAGTTTGATATGTTGTAATCTTTCAACAAAGACTCAAGATTTGTCATATTTGTGACATTAAAGTAGTGATATGTTAGATCTATAATTGTCTGTGTGTGTGTGTGTGTGTGTGTGTGTGTGTGTGTGTGTGTGTGTGTGTGTGTGTGTCTTGCATAAGCTAAAAATACTAAAACTGCTGAGGTTGCACAAGACTCATGTTTATTACAAATCAACAGTGCAGGCTTCTCTCATTCTCAGGCTCGCTCTGTGCTCTGGTATCAGGAAGTCTGAAACTGACTCATGTGGAACAAGATCCTGTAAAACCTCTTCATGGTGAGTCTTTTACCTTCAGAATCTGTTGTGATTTCACGTCACTCATAATTTATAATGACAGTTAATGTATTGAATCATTTTGAATTGTATGGATATAAATAGTGCCACAACTGCACAACTCTTTTTTATCAATATTTAACTTCATACTGTTCAACTCTGTGCTCATGACATCTCTTAAATAGCTCTGTCTGTGCATCTCTGGAAAGGTTCTGTATTTAATACTCTGACAGGTTATCCATTAAGGAGTAAGATATTGGTATACATTTAACATTTACAGGAAGTGGGTGAATCCTCAGTAAGGTTTTAGGCAAGAAGATGAATCTGGAACCATGATAAGAGGGGGACATCACAGCCTTTCATCCCCCCTGTCGTAACACTCCCTGTTGACATCTACAGGGTCTGTCCTTATTATCATCCAAGAGTAGGAAAAATAGAAACTTGAGTGCAGGAATCTCATGTCCGGGCCATTTTGTGAACCCCTGGTGAGTTGTGATAGTTCTGCAGGAGAAAGATGAAAGCAGTGTCACAGGAAGAAATCTTAGATGTAGATAGCTAAAACTTCAATCTTGAAGCATGTATGTATGTAACATTAATTTCAGAAATCTGTTTCATTCTTTACTGATCATTCTACTTTACATGCTGTGTATTACTTTTTTTTTACTTTTGCCAAAGGCCAAATGCTTTGACTGTACAGCGTTACAGCTAATACACCAGATATTTTTCTTACTAAGAACAGACAAAAAATGTATTTTTGACTGTAGTCCAAAGGAGGAATTCCTCACAGCCTGCATATGAATAGAGACTGCTTGTATTTGAATGTGTTAGAAATGTCCGTACATTGGCGAGTGGTTTACAGAGGGTTTATAACCACACAATAACATACTAGTAATACAGGAATACAAAAAAATACAATAAAAACAGTAAAATAAAAAGCGTCAGGTCTCTCACCCTCATGGCCGTAGATATCCAGGGCAGAAATCGGGACACTCTGGTATAGACACCAGGCTTCTTTGCCATGGCGCAACCGGTTCCCCAGCTCACCACCCCCAGCAAACGATACCGACTGCTCTTAGACAAGCAGTCGTCTGCCACAAAAGGACCACCGCTGTCTCCCTGAAACCACACAGGATTATAGCAGATCACACACACATTACCATAAACTACTCATTTTAGGTGAGCATATTCAGAACTAAAATTAACAGGGATGTATAACATGTTGTAAATGCATTGGACACACATACTGTAGGAATCAGATTAACTTAAGAGGACAGTCGTACTCAAGAAAATGTCAAGATGATACAGTACCTCATTTGGAAACCCACACACAAGTTTAAGAGTTTGTTTTGGCCCACACACTGTATATACACAAACATTTGTTGCATAAACACAGATACACACGGACCTGGCAGGCATCAGTGCCTCCTTTCTCATAACCAGCACAGAACATACTGGTGGTGATCTGGTTGTCATAGTAATCAGGAGCATTACAGACAGCGTCACTGATGATGGGGACGTTCGCTTCCTGAAGAACATCTGCTAGATGACCTGAGAGTGAAGAACATCAAAACAGTTAACAGCACCTATCTGCACTGAGGTAGAACCACACTTTTCTACACTTTTATGTTAAACTACAGTATGTACTGTTGTGTGTTGTAATGAGGAGAACATTGACTTCATTACCGACAAAATACAACAGCTATAAAGCGACAAGTGGACGGCCTAGATAAATATTTTTTTTAAAATCAAAGAAGTCAAAGAGTACAAAAATGTGATCCAAAGGTCATTTCTGCAGTGTGTTGTAAAGCTGTAATAACACATAGACTCACCATAGTATCCTACGTTTCCCCAGCCGGTTACTGTTCCAATCTGTCCATCAATCAGTCTTTGACCATATACTGGCAGGCAAATAGGCTGGATGTATTCTAAACACAGGCACATATACATATGCATGAAGCAAACACATGTTTGTAACCACCACCACCTGCATGTCAGTGTAAACAAGAGTCAAACAGCTGATCATCCACACCACAAAAACTGAAGCACAGAAGGAAGTACAGAAAGATAAAGCAGCTGCAGGTTATGAAAACATGTTGTTTTGTGAGTGTAAGTTTAACAACAATAATAAAACAGAGTACTCAAACACTTCATTTCACATCACTTTTTTTCTCAAATAAACATCATGCTGTGGTTGTAGTTATAAATGCCAAACACAAGATGTCAGACATGACTGACAATAAACAGTGCATTGTATCTGCAAAGTATCTGTGAACTTTATATGTTCATTAATCCACATTTAAAAACTCATTGCCCGACATAAACACTAACTACACTATACAGTATCACCACATTTTCAAAGGTGACTATAAAACAAATCTCATTTACATTTCAGAAACACTGCCTTGCTCCTCTTAATTCATATTTCAGCAGTGCTAATTATCTTGTTTTCTCTTCTTAGTCAGTACAGATGGTGTAAATACTGTAAATTTGTAATTCTCTCAAAATAAATGACAATACTAAATACATTTAAAAATGTTTAATGAGCTGTTACTTACTGTAGATATGAACAAAAACTCTCACTCTACTCCTGACTAAAGAAAAGAATGTATCTATAGAGCAAAAAAAAAATGGTGGAAAAATCAAACCTTAAATGCTGGTATAAATCACACTTGTAATTCCTCTCATCCTTCCCCTTGCATCAACAGATTACAGTAAGATCAGAGTGGATGACAAATGACTTTTACAGGAATTACTGTATCCCTCTCATTATTAGAGTGAGGATAATTCACTTGGGAAGCCCTGAGAGACAGACAGAAAGCATCAGAGAGAAGCAGAACCTGTGGTTACATCCTGTCAATCCTGATTTATTAATGTTGGATAAAAAGGATTTTTGTCCTGCTGACTTTAATCTAGGAAACAGGAAACCAACAGTAGGCAGATGCCCTTGATGACTGACTCTCTCTGCCTCTCTCCTTTCCTTTGCTATTCTTCCTTATCACTGTCATCATGAGATCAAATACACCATGTGTGTAGATGATTAATATGCATGCATGTCTGTGCCACTGTGTCTTACCATTGAAGGTGAGAGGTTGGGTGAGAGCCAGAACAGCAATGTCCCTGCTGTTGTCATCAATGTTAGCGTCTACAAAGGGCAGGTAGCTGCTATGGTAAACAATGGTTTTCACCTCCGCCACATTGGCATTGACTGGTTTATTGTAGATGGAGCCCAGCAGCACACGCCAGCGATTAACGAACCGGTACCGTCTAATTTATATAGAGAGAGGTGATACACAATGATGTTCTGCAAGTTTTAGAGGCTTTTTCAGTTTTAACACAAACACTTTTAAAAATTCACAGACATATCCACCCTAAACACAGATGGAGCAGGCATATTTAGACCAGAGCAGTCTGATAATGAGAGTTGCTGATGATGACAAACAGTATGAGTAAACAATGACAATATATACAGTAATTTACATTAACAACAAATTTTCTACATTACGAAATCTATAAAATAATTAAATTTGTCTATTATGGTCTTAAAAGTCAACTTTATGTATAAAATCCAGCTCAGTCACTTACTCGGGAAAGCAGTGAGCTGCAGAGACAATCCAGCGGTTTGAAATGATGGATCCTCCACACTGATGAACTCCATCGTACTGCAAGCTGACCTGCCAAGGCCAGCTGCCCTGCCTAGCATCCACACCACCAACTATGCGGTCTGCTGCAAAACTACGCCTGCCGCAGTCTGTCGAGGTGGAGAGGTTCAACAGAGAGAGGAAAGCATATAAGCAAAGCATATAAGATTTTTATAATTGTCAAGGATTAAAATACACCAAAAAGCCCTAGGGCTTATTTCTACTGTGGTCTTCTATTGCAGTACAAGATGGCAGACTGAATAAGAAAGTGTCAAGCAGGATTGACATTAAACTTAAAAAACCCAAACAGACAGTAAAACATCAAGCATTTGTATATATTAAAGTTATTTAACAACCATTTCTTGAGATCTGATTTAAAACTCCTCTCAACTGGGTTTAGCTTGAGTGAGATAGGCAGCTTGTTCCATTGACATGCAGCTGTATAAAAACGCATTTTGTTATATGTTATTATATTTGTTTGTTATGTTTGTTATGTTATGTTTTAAATCTCATAGGAATAATATTTGTTCAACTGCCTCTAGTCTTGTGGTTGTTTTTTTTACTAGATTAAAATGGTTGGATAGGTAGGGAGGTGCAGATTTATACACAGTCCTCTGGGAAATACCCATTTTAATTTGCACCACCCTTTTATCCATAGGGAGAAGATTTAATTTTTTGAAATGAACTGCATCGAGATGTGCGATGATGGGGGACGGCTGTAAAACAACTCATTCACTTATTTTATGTAGTCTGTAATTTAATTTTAAGAGACTGTGAGGAGCTACTGTACCAAAAGGTGGCAGCATAATCAAAGTGGCACCAATGCTCCAGCTAGAGTTTTTAAGGTTGGCATATCCAACGATTACACTTTTTTGTTCAGAGCTTTTAAAGTCATGTCTTCCCCTGATAAAAGATAATCCAGAAAACATCCAAGGTAATTTACGGGAGATTCTGAAGAGATTGATGTCTGACCACCTATAACTATTAAATTAGAAGAATTACTTAATTTAATTCGTGTCCCAAAGAGGATGACCTCTGTCTTTCCTACATGAAGGGAAAGTTTATTATCCGAGAGCCACCTCGCAACCTTTTGAATCTCTGTGCTCAAGGTATCTTCCACTACTTTTTATTTATGGGATATTAGTAATGCAGCATCATCAGTGTATAAAAATATATCACAAGAACAGGCTGAATTAAGGTCATTGATATATAATAAAAACAATAACGGCCTTAAAACACTCCCCTGCGGGACACCACAAGTCATAGGTTTTGGACTGGATAACGTCCCATTGACATCAACCCTTTGATATCTACCAGCAAGATAGGATTTAACCCACCTAATGGCCATAGCCTTAAAACCCAGAAGTTTTCATTTGTAAATTAAAATCCAATGATCTACTGTGTCTAACACCTTTTACAGGTCTAACATAACCAGTTTACCTGAGTCAATTTCCTCTCTGATTTTGTCTGTCAGAAACAACAGGCAGGATTTGGTAGAGTGAGATTCTCTAAATCCTGACTGAAACTGAAATAAAATATTATTGTTTTGGATATAGTCCTCAATCTGTTCATGAATTATTTTTTCCACTATTTTTGACACTACACATAAAATAGAAACTGGTCAATAGTTCTCCTCATCTATCTTACTACCCTTCCTATAGAGGGGGAGAACTCGCTCTATTGACATATTTATTATATGTGTAACAGATGGAGCAATAATATCTGCAGCGTCTCTAAGAAACCTGGCTTGAATATTATCTAGACCTGCAGCTTTACTAGTATTGTGTTCCTGAAGTCTCTTCAGGACCTTACCGTCACTCACTTTACTAAAAGAAAAGGATCTTGTCTGATGGCCAAATTGCGAGTAGTGCCTCTGTATCTGCTCCTCATTGAATATATTCAAGTGATCAGGGAGTTAAGCTACAAGATTTTTAGCTACTGTAGTAAAATAGTCAGCCACTTCAGTTTTGCCTGATGTGACTTTACTGTTCACCTCTTAGCTGAGCCTAGCAGACCTGGTTTTTATAGTTTTACTATAACCCAAATCCTTGAGAGCCTTCCAAAGAAGGGGTGACAGATTTCAGGCTATGAAGAACATTTCAAACAGAAAGAATAAGAAGCGCAAATAATAAAGTTTAGGAGGATTACAGGCCCTGAATGTGGTGAAAGATGAGAGGTTTGTGTAAGGTAGTGGAGTATAAAGTGTGCCAGTGTGTCAGACAGCATAAGCGTAGATCCGGGCTCATGTCTTACCTTGGCACAACAGTGTGAGAACCTCCCTGCTCTCACAGTCACTGAAACAAAGACAAACAGAGTTAGTAACAGCCTGACAGAGAAAAGAAAACATCCAAACTGAGTTTAAGTCACTGTTCGTCTTTCTCTATGTTAACCGAGTAGACAAACGAAAGAAAAGCCAGGAAGAGCGACAGAGAGGACAGTGTAGTGAAAGGTTAGACTGCTTCAAGGATCAAACAGTGGTGTTTGTTACCATGGGAACAACGAGTCTTTGATTTTCTTGCCGTAGCTGAGCTCTTCCTGTCTGACGCAGAAGAACTCTCCACCATCTCCACTGGCCTCTGGCACTGATGTGATTGAGTAATTCACAACACTACAACAAACACACACACGTTAGTTCTGTATCGTACAATGCTGCCTGAAAACATTGTGATCGGATTCTAAAACTATCTCACCTGACAAAGCCAACTTCCTCACAACTGATGCTAGCTAGCAGCTCATTGGCTGACGAGGAACACACCTGACGCCACCGCCTCTGGGTGGAGTCAAAGACTCTGAGACGCTGGTCAGCAGAATTTACCTGGACTGCAAAAGATAATATCAAGATTTTAGTCCTTTTTAGTCCGTTATTTTACACTGATAATTTCTCATCTGCAACATTGGATATTTTTTTCATTTAAGTAACTGTAGCAACAAAAATTGTGAAAATCTAAAAAAAAAACACAAAAAAACAGGGATCAAACCAAAACTAATAATTCTTGATATTCTGCAAACCTTTACTTTTCGTACAGGCGGTAAAATATGTAATGCACATTCAGGCAGCATTTTTCTTGTTATAATCCCAATTTGCAGCTTTCATGCAGCAAATGAAACTGTAGAGATATTATCCTAGCAGTATATGACATTTCACATTTGGTATTACAATATTTATTAGAAATCAGTTCATTTGAAACCATCACTCTGTCCTCTGTAACTCACCATCATAGAGTCCTGTGTCTTCTTCCATTGTGCAATATTGAACTACAGAAGAGTAATAAGAAAAACAGCAGGCGTTTATTGAGGACAATACAATGTATGAATGTAAATTATCAAAGACAACTGAAGAACATAGAAAAGTCTTTAAATATCAGAAACAATATATTATATTCATACTGCATGTTTGACAAAAAGTGTGTGTATCTATGTGTATGTGTGTGTGTGTGTGTGTGTGTGGTCTGACATGTGGTCTGACCTACGGCCCAGACTGCTGCTCCAATGCCTCCCAAGGTCATCAGCATCACGCACACTCCAATCACCCGACACGGGGTCAACACACAGGTCAGTGAGATTCCCCTGCTCCCTGCACACACACACACACATGAATGTACTTACACACATTTGACAGTATGTATACACAGACAGAGACACACACATGAAAGCATGCCTACATGTCAGTGCACATACACAGCAGCTTTTAACATCTAACTATAAAGGAAGGAGTCTTTGTCTGTGTGTCTGTGTGTCTGTCTGTCTGTTTGTCCTTTGCAGATCTCTCAGACCGTTCATCCAATCAACTTCACACTCAGTGGGTTTTGCTGGGGACCCAAGTGTCAAATTTGGTGCAATTTGGACACGTAACACATAAACTTTGAATAAACAAGCAAACAGCAAGCTGCTCAGCTCCGTGTCTGAGTGCAGTGGGGGCTGTTTGATATAAACACCGTCACATCACAGCGGGACGGGGCATCTGGGCTCTGACTTGCTGAGCAGGACAAAGTTACGCACCCCGCTCAGTTAAACTGCCTGAGAGAGAAGAATGATCACACATGGGAAAAAAACAGAGATGGAGGCAGTAAAACTAGCCAATACGTGCAGACATGTTTGATTGGCAGCAGAATCAACCAATGGAAGGCTGTGAACTGCTTCTACGGCTCAACCTCAGATTAGTCTCACTGGTTAAGTTTCTGTCTGGATTTAAACCATTTAATTGATTAATCGCTTATGATTTTAATTGATACATTTGTCAATTGATACTTAATGTATATGTGGTTTTTGAGAAATAATAAGCAATCAGCTCGATCTGAACAGGCATATTTTGAACGGGCACTGCGCTACTTACATAACAAACACAGTGAAGTGGCTGAAGAGGAGACGGTTTAGATGATGAAATCAAAAGAGTAAATATTACTGAAGTGAACCGTGTTCTTCCTCACATTTATTCATTCACATAGATGTTGGACAAAATAATACATGGCAAACATTCAGACTGCTAGTATTTAATTTGGGCTCTTTTTTGGACTCTTAAGCCACCCTACAACAAACATCAGGAAAGTGACTGCTGTCAGCATATTGTCCCAATGTGAGGGGCATAACAGCACATTTCCTGGCACAGACTGAAAAGTACAAATGACACTGATTAGATCAATAGTCTAAAGTCTAGCATTTCTCCACAAAGCCAGAACAAACTCTCAAACTGGGATATAGTACCACGTCTGTCCCGTGTATCATCTGCTCTGAGCAGAGTTTGTCAACTTGACCCAAAACTTTAAGTTAATACGCATTTTGCACCACAGACAACTTGACATATAACAGGAATAGCACAGGTGCAATTAATAACATTAACAATGGTTAAATTCCCTTCAGGTGTGCCAGCTCCAGGGGCCTGGTATTGTGCATGCTGGCTTACTCACAAGGTTTACTAGGACTGTTACGATGGAACAAAACTCTAATTAGTCTTATTAGTTATGAGAGAAAATGAGATGAGAGGAGGAGAAAAATATGCTAACACTACCGGACATAAATTCACAAAAATTCTCTTTTTATGTGAGCTGTCAGCCTGCCAAGCACATCCCGACCCTTATTACTAAACACAGCTCAGCTCATTTCATTTCCGCCCACCAACCATTTTACACAAACACACAGGGTCATCATCATCTTCACCATCAATGTTAGAGCAACAGTGCACACAAAGGCAGGAGGTTAGGGTTCCAAATTTTGACACAGACAGACTGAGTCAGTTGTGAGTCATGCCGCCTTCATGAAAAGTTACATCATGCTATCTAATGTTTTAATGAGAGAGGGTCATTGTTGTTTTTATTTTGTAAGACTAAAAACTTAATGTGCCTGCCAAACACAAATATGACATTCATATGGAACAAGCCAGAGTGATTATATTGCTGAGTATTTCCCATTAAAGGCTCTACACACCCACACAGGTGTTTTCAGTTATTATGGCTGATTAGGCTTCTGCCCAATTTGAGGTTGGTTGCAGCTACAGTATGGTGGGAATTACATGAGGTCATGAAAGACGTCACATAATAAGATTGTATAAGTTGTCTCTCCCAGGGTTTTCCCTGGATTTTTTTGAGTCAAAGGTGGCAAAGGCTGGAGAACGTGAGTGGTGTGGTGTACATGGTTTGTTAGAATGTTGTGCACTTAAGTGAAAAAAATCAATCAAATCAATCGATACTATTACAATACTTGGGTGCCAATTCGATTCAGAAACTATTCTCAATTCAATGAATAGAAAAGGGGCCACAATTTTCAGTCTCATGCTCCAGTATATTGTGTGCCAAACCATTCACTGGTGTCCTTAGTCCTTAATACAATATGAAACATAACTGGCAGATAAGATAAATGGTCACCAGCCTTTTCATTTTAAAAAGTCAACTGCACTAATTAATAAATGAATCAATCTGAAAGCGTCTTACAGTCTCCTGCCTGTATGAGAATAACAAACTGAGGGGGAGGCAGAGTGCTCCGCTGTGTTATTAAAGTTTTATCTCCAGCAGCAGAGAGCAGCCTCTGTGCTGCACTGTTAGCTCCGGGGAAAGACATCACTGTCCAAGATGCTGAGCAGTTTTTGAGGTGAAACAGACTGAGTACTGAGTTATTTTCTGCACTTCAGAGTTGGTTTAAGTTGTTTATTGCTGGAGTGTGTGTTGGTCAACTGATCTCGTTTGTTACTGCTGATCGCTGCTCCGCTCCGCTAATGATAGTCTCTGAGTGATGGCGTAGAAAGTTCACGATATACTTCACGTTCATCTCGCAAAGGTAATTATTTAGTCATTAAATTAAAAGATGCTTGCAACCGCTGCCTGTTTTGAAGATGAATTACAAGATAACTAGCATGTGTGCGCACTGTAGACTGTCCAGGTGCTACACATCCCTCACAGTTGAGTTCCGCCTTTTTCGTTCGGTCAACATCACGTTTGAATTTTCAACAAAGGTGGCAGCCAGTAATGCAAAGGTGGCCCTCCTTTGAGTTAGATAGGCAGGGAAAACCTTGCTCTCACCCTAAAAGATCGGAAAATCACAGGTGTTACTAATATCATTAACAATGGCTCTTTTCTATTCAAGTGTCTGAATAAGTCATGACAGTGTGACAGCTTGCATGGAACTGAAGCAGATATATAGAATTCAGCCATCATTCATTTCATTATTCACACCTGTGCTGTTCCTGCTTTGACATGTCAAAATGTCCTCTGTGAAAAAGACCAGAACCACAGCTGTGCAGGGTCTTTAAAATGAATTATTTTTTCCCTGAATCCATGGGTGTAAGTCATTGTTACAGGTATTTTTCACAGCAGACATTTGACTTGTCATAGCAGGAAAATCACAGCTGTTACTAATAACATTAATGATGTCTTTACTACATTTAAGCTATGACAGTGAACACCCATGCACAATAGCAAGACCCTGGAACTGAAACACCTAAACTGAACGCAGCCATTATTAATGTCATTAATTACAGCTGTGTTTTTCCAGCTATGACGTGCCAAAGACCTGTCGGGGTGACGAGTTGAACCTAGACCACTTGAGACTTTTTTGTGGCCACGTGTTAGACTCACTCGTCTTTCATTCCTAATACATTTGAAAATAATTATGTCTGTTTCTGTTTATCAAAAATAATAGGCGATTGTTTCTGTAGTTATTAATGGTAGAAAAGTAAGAGCAGCATGCTCTGTTTAAGTGGATTTGCTGTTCACTACATTGCATCAGATAATCATGACTGTAACAGCGCTGCCATCCATCAGCGTACCAGGAAACAACTGGAGATACTGTAAGTCTATAAGCATCGGCTACCAAGTCAGAGAAAACATCCTACATGCCTAGTTTCCTTCCTGGCTCTGTGTCCCTCCAACATGTTCCATGCTGTCTTATATTCCTACCATTTTCACTGTCTGAGGCAAGAACTTTGAAGTATTAATTAAAACTAAAATAAATTAAATTTATTTTAGATTTAAATGTATTTCATTTAATAATTAAATTAAGAATATATATATTTATTAAATATATTTTTGTTAAAAAAAGTTTTTTTTAATGTAGCACTGAAACAATTAGTTGAGTAGTTAATTGACAAAAAACACATTTAGAAAATTAATGGAAATATTTTGCTAAGTTATTTACATCTTACTACCACTGAACTGAAAGAAATAATCACAGTTAAATCAATAATGAAATAATTGTTATTTGCAGCCATATTTTCATGGAGTTGTGACTACATCAGGCCAATAAAAATGAAAATGTATATGAGGTGTGTGTTGCCTCTCTTATACACACAACATCAACACCAGTTAGATAGTTGGCATTTTTAGGTGTTCTTGCATACCGGGTGCAGAACCAGAATGACCCTGCACAGTTACACACAGTCAGTTTTCTCCACTCAGATGAATATTTCTGACCCCTGTCTCCTGATCTGTGGAAGTAAACGACTCAGGACTGACAAGGACCTAGTGTTGTTCAGAACCACTGACACTGCTTGGTCCCACAGTTGCTGCATTTCTACTTTGTAATCAGAGAAACTTGATAGCTGTGTAGACCTGCTACTCCTGTGACCTTAACGTTCTTCTCTACTATCTCCTCACATCTGCTCCCTCCCTCTGCACCACAACCTCTCACTGACAGCATTTACCTTTTTCATGGCTCTCCCCTGTTAACATTTCTCTTCTTATACCTCCCTACCTCTTTGTGCTTCATTTCTCCTCCTCCCAGTTCGTACCTGTCCTCTCTTTCCCTTCCCTTCCTCAGGCTTCAAACTTCCAGTCAGCATGATAATGGTGTTACTGTTCCTTGGGTTGTAAAATTGTGATTACCAATGGAGCCCGAAATATGAAAGAGAGACAAAGCAAATGCAGACAGAAAAAGGTAGAACTGTGAAATAAAAAGAACTGAATGCGGTATCTGATCAATGAACGCCAGACAGCCTCGGGACATACTATCAGGGGTACATTCCAGGCTCATGTTCATTCTTACTGATTGTGGTTTCCAGGAAATACCCCAATCACATTGCAGGACAGAACAAGCACTCTATTGTGTCCACTTCTATCCGAGACCACCTTCTCCTCCAGTGTGTGGCTCTATTATGAGGTATGGTTCTTCTACAATCACTAGTATTTAGTGCTGATGAATGTGGCATGGTGTGGTGTGGATTAGGTTGCAGTTTGGGGGAGTACCTGAGATTTTAGTATAGATATAATACCAATTATAATATAGAACATTTCAAAAAAACAGATATAGTTGATTTCACCTACAATAGAAGAAATCTAACAAGCATTAAATATTCAAGCATTGACCCACAATTTAAATGTTGATGATGTTCTGGGAGACATGTTAGTGGGATCAGGTCATCTGATTTATGTAAGTCCAACACATTTCACCATTTGTTTCTATTATAATCTTCTCTCTGAAATCCATTAAAGGATTATTGTGTTATAAAAACAAATAATCTGTATGAATATTGCAATTTGAACATATTACTTGATCAAAACTAATGTGATCTACTTATTTTCAACAAATAATCATAAGGCAACTGTTGTTGTATAGCTGGAATATTTTACAATACAGACTACATGAATGACTGGACAGTTTAAACACTGAATAATAATAAATCATCATTTCCGTGACTTCTTTGAACCATTCCTGTGGAACATACATTTTATTTTGGGGTTATTTCTATTCTCCTCCATGAGTCATGTGACCAGCAAGCGTCAGCAGGGTGGAAAAGGGTTACTGTGTCATTACTCATTCTCTAGTATGTTGTGGGATACCCTTCACTTTGCACGCTTTACACGCTCACACTGAAGCACCTCGGTGGTGGGTGAGGAGATGCAGCTGTGTAGCACATGCGAACTGTAAGTGCACTTACCAAACCAAGTAGGACAACACAGACTGTATTTAGAAAACAGCTCCTTTCTGTTGTCCACATCACATCACCACTTTTTCTACTAAATTATAATTAATCTAAAATTAAATACACATAACAACATAAGGTATTTTTCTTTTGTCTGCAGGATCTTTCTAGACTAAACTTCTAGGCTAATATATGATATAATAGATCTACAAAACTCCCAAAAAGGTTTCTCAAAGTGAAACAGAAAGGCTGTCTCAGGGGTCAGTGTTTTTTGGAGGTAGAAGTCTGTTTCTCTGTGGAGAACCCTTGAGAACTGGGTTGATTTGACAAAACAATTTTCACTTTAGGTTTGCTTTCTAGCCTCCCAGAGCTTCTAATCATAAGATACTGTTTTCATCAGCAGACAAAGTTTACTCAGTTGTCATGCGGTTGGATCTGTGATCTATTATAATTTCATCAACTGCACTTTTAGGACTTCTTATCCATTTTAGCTCAAAGTTAGGCACAAAAGTTCATTCTTGACCTTGGAAATATTGGTTTTTATGTTAGGATGATGTTTATTCAATCTCCTGACCCAATCCACATCTCATTGCAGAGTCAGCATCTATTATTCTTTGTCCTCTTGACATTTGGACTTTGGGAAACGCATCCTAAAACTGCTTTCACACTTTGTATGTATCTGGTCCATTAAAAACAGGGGTGGGTTTAAATCAACATATATTCATTCCAATTTAAATAGAAAAAAAGGGTTTTGAAAATATGTAGTGAAGACTGTTATCTTCCTGAGTAGACTGACTTGAACATAGGTGTGGTAAGAGTGGGTTAAAGCAAAGATAACAGTGTAGCAAAACAAGGAGACCTCACATACACACAGTTGAAGACCCAGCAATAGCTGTGACTCATACTTTAAGTGGTTGCCATAGTGAAAGGGTAAAAATAAACACAATCATACTGTGCAGCAAATACTAGTTTGATTGAAAAGATATGTGTGACAAGAGATTTTGCGTGTGAGCATGCACAGTTGTGTTTCTCTGCTTGTTCACACCTGTATGATGTAGAAGCATGTCATAATGAAGGTAAACAAAGCTTGTTTTTAAAAATAGGTGATGTCCCACCCAATCTTAGCACAGACATACTGTATACAACGTAAGCCACACCATATGCGTCACTCCTCCGCTATGCTGTAAGTGTTTCTGTTTCTCTTGTAATTATACACACCTCGGACAGCCTGATTTACTACATCTGGGGTGGACTTCCTTCAGCCACGCAAGAGAAACTACAAAACCAAACATCTGGCTGACCATGTTCAGACACAGAAGCACAAGTGCCAAATCAACAAGAGAGCCTATTTGACGAGAACAATGGAGGATATGGAGATGATGTTAATTTGCGGATGAAGACAATTTCCCTTTATGAGAGACAACTAGCTTCTCCTTTGTGCCGGCACTCAGTTTGTCCCCAGTACAAGGTAGGTACTCATACCCTTATCTAGTGAGTTTATGTGATAAAACAAATTAAGAGTGAGTTGAATTTGTTGTCACCACCTTTAAAAGATTTTATCCTGGAGAAAAAAGTTTTAACATCATTCCAAAAGGTAGAAACAAGCCCTTAACTTACTACAGGAGTTTGTCAGTGGTCAGCATATTTCTGTATGTGTCACCAACACAGAGTTTTACAGTTCACACTGACATGAGTGCTTTCTAGCAACAGTAATACACATTAATCTTATCTTTACTTCCATAAAAGCACCATATAATTTGCAGTAAACTCATTAAGAGCCATAAATATGTAAACTTTGGCCAATACTTCAACACCACAACACTGCATTACAGCTAATGCCAACTAACAGGGAGGCAGAGGTGGATTTTCTGGTTTCCTTTTAAATGTAGCGTCCCACTGATGCTGATGGGAGGTATGTTTGCTGGAATAAGGTACAGTAGGAGAACTTAAAATTGTTTGTTTTTTCGTGCTGTAAATATAGTGTTGCAATGCCGTGTAAGTTATAGCAGTATGATGGTGAACACTACTGTCTCCTCTTTTACTACATAGATTTAACAAGAAAATGTGTCAGAGAACAAAATTTTACCTGCTGCCCTTTGAAATTTAACAAATCAGATGGCAGAGAGATGATGTAAAACAATCACTATCACATTTGGATTAAAACTTCAAAATAAAATGATCTATGAATGTATGTATTTTCAGGCTGAAAGACAAACCTCAAAAATAAATCAAGAGAACATCAGAGACAAAACCAGCCAGCTTTGAACACACTGGTTAATGGTTAACTGTCAGGTGGACTGATGTCTGGTCCCAAATACAAAAAACAGGCAGGATGACCAGCACAGCATTTTAATCTGTGTGTGTGTGTGTGTGTGTGTGTGTGTGTGTGTGTGTGTGTTTGTGTGTAGGGAGGGGTGGTGAGAGTGAGAGGAAGCTTGATGGTAAATGCAATATGTGCACTCACCCATCTTCCCCTCTGTCACAACTTTCTCAGCATACATCTGTACAGAGTAGGAAGCAGAGGGCGACTGAGGACAACGATCTCCTTCCTTTCTTCTTTCCTTGATTCCTCGGGGCAGGTGGTTTAAGCCCTCAACAGTCCCGTTTGCCTGTTAAAATAATATCAAGTGTCATACACCAAACTGTGTGTTATATTAACTTTTTTTTCAATAAACTTTTCCAAGATAGATACACAGACAGATAAATAATATCAAAAATGAATACAATACATAATATAAAGTGAGATTAACTATTTTTACCACATACTAGTAGAATCATGTTTCATAATATAGCTACTAAGATGCTAACTATACTTATAATTACACTGTTACTAAGTAATATTACTGGATAATATTATATTCTTATTTAATATGCCCTAAAGGTTCCATCAGATCAGTAGAGCTGCAATGATTAGCCAATTAATCGATTAGTCAATCAAAAGAAAATTACTTGGCAACTATTTTGATAATCCATTTATCATTTAGGTCATTTTTAAAGCCAAAATGACAAAAATTCCAAATTCTTATATGTGAAAGTGTGTGCTTTTCTTGGTTTTACAATATTTTGGGGTTTTGTGCTGTTTATTGGACAAAACAATACAATTAATGACACCACACTGTGCTCCAGAATATTGTGATGGGTATTTTTCACTGTTTCCTGATATGTTGTAGATCAAACGAATAATCGATCGATCGAGAAAATGAGTGACAGATTAATCATAATGAAAATAACTGTTAGTTACAGCCCTGATCAGATGTTTGTTTCGGAGCAGCAACATACACATAAATACACATACATACTCAAGACCCACTCAATAAAGGGTCCATCCTTCCAGATAGTCTGGTCTACTACTAAACTGTCATTGTAACTAATTATGTCTGAGATGGAAACTGGAAAACTGACACTGAAAATAGAAATGTATTAAGTCCCTATGTCAATTAACTCTGTATGATAAATGAGCTACAAATGCATTTCGATTCCATGTAAACAAGCTGTTGATTACACCACAGTAGACCGACTGCTGGGTTCATTAATCATCAGCAAAAGTTAAACCAGTTATGTATTCACTGTCCTGTAAACAGCAGAGATGAAGTCATATGGGACCATTTTAAAGCCTTCTTATATCTTCAGTTTATTAATTTTAGAAAGGTGTTGTCTTCTATCTCTATACAGTATAATATACAGAGAATAATAGGCTATTTCATCGTTGCTGTGATATTTACATCTTATAAGCCCTTTAGACTCCAGAGGTCTTGAGACAGAGATCAGGTTCAACGGACCAAAGGGCATTAAAAGTTTCAGCACGATAAACTATGTTGAAATAATTAAATTACCTCTTTTATTTCACTGAAAAAAGCCTTTTCAGACTTAGCATAAAACTTAACAGCTAAAACAGGTGTTTGATACAGTGACTCACCTGTCTGCGGCAGGTGGAGTCCTGGCCTTCTCCTTCAGGGGAAAAATGTCTTCTTTTTTAGGTCCACTGGTACATAAAAAAGGAAAAACTGTCTTCTGTCTCGATGTTAGACGACAATACTGTGTAGACGACAGAACAGATAAATCCCAGTTTTTCAGTAAATCCCTTTTTTTTGTTCCCTTCACAGGTTACTGACCCCGAGGAAAAAGTGGAAAAAAGGTAGCCAAAGATTTCAGTTTTTTAGCCTTTCCTATCAACCAAAACCTCCGGCGCCCGCTTCTAATAAAAAAGAGAGAAACATTTGGAAAACTGGACAAATCTGGGACAAAGTCTGTGAAAGTTTATCCCAAGTTTCTCGCTGTGTGTGTGTGCGTGTGTGTGTGTGTGTGTGTGTGTGTGTACGTCCTGTAGCGGTCTGCTGCGCAGAAGAGAGGGGCACGGCTGACGTCGAGTTACGTCTCTGATTGGACAGACGGGACACGAGAGCACTCACAGGACTGTCTGACCCTGCACACCTGCCACAGGTGAACACACTGTCCTACAGGCATGTAACTGTATCCTGAAGGGGAATGAAATTGATTTAATGATGTCAGTTAATGTATTGGTGCGGACAGTATGCTGTCAGAAAGTGTAATGTGTTGAGATTGATCGTCATATTGGAGTCAGCACACACGCATACTGTACCCCACATACACACATATAAACACACAGCTTAAACAAACAAATATCTACTATATATATGTGTGTTTGCGTGTGTGTGTTGTAAGTCCCCTTTGCTGACATGAAAGCCTAGTCATCAACTTCAGTTCCTTATTGGCAGAAAAAGGGAAGTTGGACAATCTGACCTATAAGTGGAGAAAGAGAAGCACACAAGTCACTGAGGGCAGCTCTGGTAGACAGGAGCATCCAGGGTGAGGAGAGAAAAAGGTGAAGCCAAAGGTGAACAGGAGGTGAGGGAGGAAGACCAAACAAACAGGAGATGAGTGGAGACATGGCACAGAGCTGCTGGCTGCTGCTCACACTCTCCCTGAAAGGTAAGATTCTGTATGAAGGTACAGTAGGCTACCTGCTGCCTTCATGATGATATGTGCACTGTATGGAAAAACATACAGTATTCTGAATCTGATAAACTGATCAGATCAGATACTGGCAGATGTACACAGATGTACACACTCTTCAATGACTGTCATGTGATGTTGCAGTTGGCATAAAAATCTTTGCAATTTCTGGGGCAACAGTTGAGCTTCATAAGGAAACATTTTAATATCTGACACTTTGACTTACTATGAAACATGTTTGTGTGTTTGCTTTGCACCATAAAGGGCCTGATCATTATGAATACATCTGTTGAGTTGTAACTTTCTCACTCTTGAGAAAAAAAAAGAAAGTGTAATGTCCACATAAGCTGTAACATGTAGAGCATAATTTTGAAATAACTATAATATCACAGAATTATATATATTTTTTAATTATTGTTACTAATTATTTTTTAAATCAAAGTTTTAAATGCATTTCCTCAGTACAACTTAGATTTTTTTCTTACTTTACTCTAACTAAATTGTTATAATGTAATAATTGTCCTTTATCATAAACAAACGTCCTCTGCCCTTCAGGTATTCTTGCAAGTGATTGGTCAGTTAATCTCCCTTCTGGACCTATCTGTGCTGTGATTGGCTCCTCTGTGGTTCTCCCTTGTTCCTATGACTACCCCAGAGGAGAGGGACAGCTCTCTACTGAGGTAATTCAATAAAGAAGGCATTGTTAGCACTTGCAGTATATCCTGCAGCTTGTCTCTAACCAGTAGACTTTTTCTGCAAAGTCTAAAATCTGTGATCAGAATGAATGGAAACATGCAGCTGTTGGATGTTGATGAGGAGTAACTGAATTAAAGTAACTATTTTATGCTTGCATCAAGATCTTGGGTTACTATGAACATAGCAACTGATATTTCATGATACTTCATTACCTCTATTAGGCAAATAGGCTCGAGAGTGGAGGAGCTGAAGAAGGACAACAGTACAAAGTTTCGTCTGTGATGTGGTGTCTCGAAGAGAGCCGCTGTATCACACCAAGGTATTGTTTAAAACACACAGAAACATACACAAGACCAGACCTGCTGATTATAACAAAGAACTCTCAGCACAGAGTTGAGACAAACATAACAACATTAAGTGTGTCTGTCTGTCCGTGTCAGATATGTGTTCCACAGTGATGGTATCTTCCCAGATCCATCTTACCAGAGCAGGGTGCAGTACCTGGAACCAGGAACAAAGAACTGTTCTCTAAGGATTTCTGATCTGACACAGTCGGACAGTGGAACCTACGTGTTTTACCTCATCACCAACCATCCAACACAGAAGATGCCAGAGCAGAGCGGCATACAGCTCCTGGTGGCAGGTTGGGATATAATCATTACTTACTTACTATTATTAATACTACCACAACTGATCATAATGACAATCAACACCACTACAATCAATATCATCATTATTATCATCATTATCCCCAATAAAAGAAGCATTATCATCACAGTTATCATTCTCATAATTCATAATTATTGAGTTGAAGTACTTGAGAAAATAGAAATGTTAAGTTTTAAACTGCTAAACGAGTTCAGCAATAAAACTAAGTGCAAATACAAAACATGTCAAACATCCAGCAAGTTTCAGTCCTGCTGCACCGTAGTTCCACATCATATCATCACATCATAGTGAAAATGTAACAAGCATGACAGACCACAAATCTTAAAGTTTTAAGACTTCAGCAGTTTTTGACCACACAAAACATCACTGTTTTAAAATGGCAATGGTAAGCACAGCAATAACACTAAGATGATACAGAATGAAATAGAAAAGAGGAAGATGTCTTTAAAGGGCCAACAATAATGTTGTATCTTGTCATATGGGTGGGAGTCTTCACTAATCTGAAGAGTAATTAAATGTTGAAGAATGATTGCAGTAGGGAGGTGGTTTTTATGAATTGTGCCTTGATATCCACCAATTACTTCACCATCATTTTAATGTCTTATATAAAAGACTCTCAGTCTCAAATCAGTTTGCACTGACAAACCAGAGAAGACAGAAGAAGTCTTCTTATTTGTCCTTCCTCTACAGTATGTCGTGACTGTTCTTGTTTGTCTTTGTGTATCATTCATTAGTGCACTGTCTTTTGGTCAATCTGTCTGTTTGTAGTAATTGTTGTTAACTTCAGCACTTATAAAAAGTGTTGATGTTTTAGCACTTCGTATGAAGGATTAACCACTTCCTCTATGTAACCCTCCGTTTGTGCTATTTATGAGAAGTAGAAGTGAAACTGACCACTGACTGAACATAAATAATAATAATCACATCCTGATATAATAATCAGGTGCTTAAAGTCAACAACCAGTTTCATTTTTCACCTAAATTGGTGTTCATATCCAAATCACTCACAAGCAAACATGTAAGGACTAACTGATAATTGTCTCTGCTGAACTGAGAAAAAGAGGATTTAGATCAATTCATGGGATTACAGCCTGTTGAAAAACAAGCTGGAAGACTCATTCTGTGTGTGTGAGGAGTGAAGTGGTTGGAAATGGGAAGTGGAGGTGTTGTTCCATCACAAAGATGTTCTTACATAATTATTGAGAAACATGTGTGAAATCACATCTTGTTGTTCTCTTGTTTTTCGCAATGTTGCCATACTGGTAACATGTAAGACTAACAAAACAACCAAAAGGGTAAAGTAAAGTATAATAGAAATGAATTATCACACAGCTGTGTATTTGTATTTAGCAGAAATGTTTTCAACCCAGAGTTGTGTACAAATTGTCATGACACACATTCTTCATGACAACAACTGCACAGGTCGAGAGCAATCATCCACTTAAATTTGTATCACTTAGAATATTCTTGAGATTTCATTGAGCAATAAATGCAAAGAGGCTGTAGGTTTAAATATGATATTGTGGTTAGGCCATGAAGAGTTTAGTTTAGCTATTTAGACCTGCTGATTGATTAAAACGTCAATTAGTTGAGGGCTAAACAAAATTAAAAAATATTTTTGAACCATTCCTGCAAAAATGCATGAAACAAGAGACTTGTGATTAACCTGGGGGACAAAATGTACTATTTTATGTCCAACTAGATGTCTTGTTATCACTGGTATCACAGGTTTAGTGCTGCCATACAGAGGCTGGCTGAGGACACAGGGGTCAGTATTGTTTTCTGAGAATATGGGGAACTGAAGGGCATCTTTGTTTTGATAAGTTACACATAGTGGGTTTTTAAAGGGTGGGCACTAAGATTTTTATATCCAGTGTCCTTCAATTTCACTATTTAAAAAAATATACAAGAGAAACACAGAAATTTATAAATAAAACTATTTAACATTTTTTTCCACTTGAATTTATTCCTTGTGGGATAGAAAATAACCGATAGACCATCATGTAGAGTAAGTCTGGGACATACTGCACAACTGTACATGTACGTTGAATAAATGAAACATTGAAAAATATTGAAATCAACAAAAAACTTTCAAAATTATCTGGGGACAGTGAAATACAGTTGGTGTTTTCAGCCCACAAAATATTAAACATCTGGAGACATTCGTGCAGAAAGATCATTTACAAGTAAGCAAAGTTCTGCATGTCAGTATTTTTAGTCAAACAGGTTGTTTTTGCTGATGATGAAATGTACTCAAATATAGTAAGTAGTAATCTAACCTCCTATGTATTTAGATTTGGAGAAGAAATGCATTCACTTTTCTGAACTCTTGACAGTGTTGAATTGTTTCTCTGTAGGACTACTACACTAGAAGTCTACATCACTATACTATGACTCAGTACTTCTACGTAATGTGTAGCCAGTGTATTATAAGTATCAGGTTACTTACACTTACATTACCTGTGCATCTACTATCAACTGACTCTACTTCCCTTATCTCCTAATCATTGTTTTCTCCAGACTCCTCCAGCACAGTCACAGCGTTAGCGAGTCGTTCCAGTGACATCACTGAGGGTGTAGACTTACGTCTGGGCTGCTGCAGCCCTGCGGCCGGTCCAGACACCCGTTTCACATGGTACAAGAACACAAGCACCGACCTTAGATATACTGGACAGACATGGAAAATGAGTGAAGTTACGTCTGCTGACTCTGGCAGCTACTACTGCCAGATACAGACCGGAGACAAAGTACAGAAGTCAACAATGCTGGACATCGATGTACAATGTAAGTGATGATTGAGCCTGATTTAAGCTGTCTCCAAGACATACGACATCATCTTCAAGATTACAACTGCTTTATTTTCTAATCTTACAAAACCTCCCTTTTAGATCATAGCCATCTGCAAAGTAATGTATTCATTCGTCCATACAATAATTTGTTCACCTATCAATTTGTTCTGTCATACATGAAACTCAAAAAAGCAAAGTTTTTTCTGTGTAGCAACACGCTGCGGGCAGAATTTCAACAGAGAATTTCCCCGAAACTTCCCCGTACAGTTTGAAAATGTGTTTGAAAGAAGTCAGTGTATGTACAAAGTCAAATATGACTTACACTTGAAAGCCAGAGGTAGATGACCTTTGACCTCTTTCTTGTCTAGACCCTCCTCGAGACACAGTTGTCTCAGTCCTTACTGCTGGAGAGCTGAAAGAGGGTCTTCCTGTGACCCTGACCTGCAGCAGTGATGCTAACCCTCTTGTCCGCACATACACATGGTACCAGGGTGCAGCGTGCCTCCCTACAGCAGACAAAAGCTTTCATCAGGGAAGACAAACCCTAGCTGACACAGGAAGAGGCCAAACACTCAGCAGTGTAAACGTCACTACTGATGGATACAGGCAGCACTGCTGTGTGGCACGCAACAGACACGGATCACAGACTTACGTTGTAAGCCTCAGAGATTCAGGAGGTAGGCTTATGAAGATTCATATCATCTGCATCTTGCAGGTTTCACCGACATTCATGTCTGCACCACAATCCTGCAGCACATGATCCCAAAACTCTAGCTATGATTCTGAGTGTGTACAAGGATTTGTATACACTCAATTTGGTTCAAATTGTTGCCTACTTTATGTGTCATTCAGAGGAAACACAAAATAGGCAAAATATCATATAAGAAATATAAGTAAACACACATCAACTCCCTCTTTGTTGCATTACATTATTTTCTAAGGAAAAGACTGCAAACAAATGAACCAGGTCCACACCTGCAAGCTGTGTTGACACAAAGTCCAATCCAACATTCATAAATGCTTTTCAGTTGTACATACTCAGCCCCAGGATGTTCTTTGTCCAAAAACTATTATTGAAAAGTACTGCTTAAGACTGTGTGACCTGTAGTTGGCTCTGGATCTCACCACTGTTCTGTTCACTGCAGCAACAACCCCATCAGAGACTTCAGGAGGCAGAACGGTTGTTATTGTAGTGACCGTCGGTGTCCTACTGGCTATTTTAATTGTAGTTGCCTTTATCATGTCAAGGTGAGTTCTTTGCTTCTCTTCCAACCAGACTGTGTTATTATGTTTTTTATCTGCAGTTATATTTATTATCTTTCATCATCAGAAATCCTCGAGGTTTGTACAGTACAATTTGACCTAAAAGCATTCGCTTTAGTACATGTAATAAACATCATAAGTGTGTAGTAAATAAAATCCAGTGTGACATACAGCCTAGCAAGAAGTGATCTGTACATCTTAAACCACCTGATGCTTCATTCATAACAATATGCATGCATTGATTGCTGCTTGGACTTTTTCAATAACCCAGTGAAGATGTCAGCAATCAAATAACAACTACATACCTAAAATAAGTCACTAAAGGTTGAGATGATACCAACTTGTGTGAATTTTAGCTAAAAGGTCATCAATGTCTGGGTTACTTTCAGTTTTGCATACATGACAGTCAGTGACAACTATTATCATCAGCAATAATAACGGGTTTCTATACATATTGCTGGATATGCCTGGAAAAACACACACAACATAGAATTAGCAGTAATTACAATATTTCCCTCTTCTAACATACAGTACATCCAACAGGGAGTTCCTGAGCAGAAGGTGTGAAATAAACCTTTTAAAACCTCAAGTAGTATCTAAATCAAATGATAAATTCTGAAATAATTTATGAACTATAGTTCAGATTCTTATAAAATTAAAAGTAAATGTTTTAATTCAATAATTTGTTTGTTCCTTTCAGGAGACGGAAGTCATCCACACACCGGTCATATGTCCTCACTGAGACAACTGCTACAGGACCTTAAAGATCCAGCAGGACCTATTCTGTACAAAGTCTTATCCACAACACCTTACAACCACTAAAAGCATAAGAGACTTTTTATTATATTTAAGTAACTCTAGATGAGTTGACTCAGTAACCTTGCTCTTTCTCTTCAATAACTTCTGTCACTCTTTAGTGGTTATGAGCCCTTGATGAAATTATGTACACAGAGGAACAACAACTTCCAAAAGTCACTGTTGACACAAATTCACACAGATTGTGGAAACCTCAAGCTCATGTGACAGACCTTACTGTTCATGCATGCAACACTTTATTTCCCGTATTTCAAGGCCCTGAGCTGAACATCGATGAACTCACCTGACTAACTGCTTACTTTTAAAATCAGCAGAATGGAAAAGAAAGACAGACTTGTTGGACCATCTTTACTCTGTTGGTGCTGAACTATCTGATAACTTGTTTAAATGCAATTGTGCTGTAGGATGAGCTAAATGCTGCTGCCAGGTATTAACCAAGCAATCTTCAAGAAAAAAATATTTATTACGACTGAGAAAATAGACACTTCTTTTGTTACCACTTGTATACCTGTTTTTCTTTATGCTCTAGTTGGTTGCAGTAACAGATGTGAATTTGAATACAACGTCTAAAGTTCATCACATTTCAAAACCACATCCACAGTTATAGTTAGAACTGATATTTTTACTGTTTCCAATAACATACTGTGGCACAGAGTGCACCAAGTACTACAATGTCCAGAACACTGAAGAAGCTGTAACTGGAAGCCTGTTGGTGGTGCTGATGATGATGAGCATGAAAATGATGGAAAATACAGTCATAATGATCTAATTAAATGCTGTAGGCAGTCAGGACTAGGTCACGTTTGTGTGGTTTTCAGTAAACTCTTCAGCATGATAAGGCACCAACAGATACTGACCAGAGCCCTGAGGAGAACCGGAGGAGGATGAAAACCAGGAGGACAGTGACTCTTTAACAACAGGACACACATTTACAAAATGTACTTGGGTATCAAATTTTCATCTTGAGAGTCTATTTTTAGAGTTTTGCATTTGTCTGATGGTTTAAAGTGTGAATAACTGTGGAAACATATTCTATTTTTAAATGATAATTAAGCAACAGAGGAAGTACAGTGCTATATTTCCCAGCTGTTTAAAGAGGCAGTTTCACATCTGTGTACATCAGTTCAAGCTGCTGTGATCAGTTGTATTTACATTTTGAACATTTAACTAATGTTTTTAATGAAAGCAATGGTGCATATATTGTAATGTCACTTATGTCATCTTCCATCATATATACAGAGCTTCACATTTTCTGTACAGTATATATGTATATTACAAAATGTGTAATATCTCAGAGTGAATGAAAAGCTTTTTGTTCTTTCCAGTCCCATTTTTCCAACACTTAACTTTTAAAAAGAAAACTTTCCTTTGAAACAAAGTAAAGAGTTTATTGCACAGCAAAACATTTTAAGCAGCCAGGTGTGAGATGTGTTAACAGGTGTTACTACTGGTACATAATACTATTATTGAATAGTGATCACTGGTTTATTAACTCCTATTACATGATTCTAAATTCTGGCATCTCTATCTGTATGAGGCACATGTTGATCTTTTTTCGCCAGTTAATTGTGTGAAGTGAAAACTATAAACTCTGCTTTTTCTGTTACAGTTAAAATACTGCTCAGTAATTCAGAAAACAATATAAAAGCAAAATCTTAACTTCAAAAACATGGGTAACATTAAGGTTTAAAAAAAATTAATAATATTAATAAGTTGGTAGACTGAATATTACAATATTACAAGTTTACCAAAAGAAAATGTACATGTGTATTTTAAACTCAAGGGGGCAGCATATCCTGTTTTGACCATAATGAGGCTGGTCACAGCAGCAGTATATCATATGAGCATGAATATTAAATATTGGCTTAAAATATGCATGTAAAGGTCCTTTCTGAAAAAAGCATCTAGACTTAAATATACAAAGCATATTCACTCAAGCACAGCTATTACTGATGATAATAATATCATTATTACTACTATGTAACCACTACTATGACCATTGCTACAGCAATAGCAAATGGGGCAATACCCAAAACAAGCTTAACTCAGTAACACTTGAAAAACTGTGTTTGACTGATGAAATAGAAAACAGCCATAGGCTACAGTTCTCTTGATAACATAATACCGTCCCTAATCCTTCTGTCTTCAGCATTACAGAGAGCCTTGAGAAGGACTGTGCATTTACACTGTCAGGTGGAGGAGTGAGGGAGAAGTGTAGCTACATTTCTCAAGCAGGCAAACTTGTTGTTCAACTGTAACTCCAGCCTCCAACATAAATACAAATCAAAGACATTCCTGTGCCAATGTACCAAGTCATAGTGTAATCATGAAATGTCATCATGCGTCTCTGGTTTCTTTAAACAGGCATTTCTTTCTGTGTAGCCCTGTTTTTTTGACCGACCGAGATGTTGCTGATGTTTTCATAATCGGGGCTGTCGTCCTGAAACGTAAAGACACAATATGAGACATTTTGTAATTAAATAAACTGTAATGAGGTAATTTAAACAGGCCTGGGTCGTCCTCCTCACCTCTTTGTCCACAGCAGACTTACATTTACGCCTCCTTTACATGAAATAAGACAAGATTGTTCACTGAACTCATCAACATTCATGACACTCATAATAAAATTAACCATGACTAACTGATACAAAGTGAATCTGTATATAACCAACTTACCAAGCCCATACAATGACCAGTGGAAGCAACAGCACAATAACAGATTTGACTCCAATACCAACAAGGAGGATGAGACGGTGAACTATTAGTAGAGAGAGAAAAAGTGTGAGAAAATAAACTTCAGACCCACAACAGAATTTCAAATTTTCCTCTTTTAACAAACATATATGGTTAGAAATATTGAAGACATCATAAACATTTAGTCCTATTTTATAGAATCAGTCCATTTCAACAGAGACTATTGGACTGCATGGTTACATATGTGATGAATAAAATTTTAATTTTAACTTAACATTATAAAAATCCTTCCAATCTAGCTAGTTTTCAATGTTTGAACTTGCAAACCCCATTGGAAAACTTCTGCTTAGCAACTTTACCTTAACCCTCCTAATGTGTTTCAAAAAGGGTTTACACCTTTAGTGTTCGCGGGTCAAATTTGACCCGTGATTGAATTCATTAACAAGCACTGAAAAAAATTATTCATCCATAACTAAAGATATATATACTTACTTTGATATTTTATGTACCTTAGACCACATTTAACTTACAATGCACAAATTGTTTTTAGTTTAAAATGGGAACAATTGATCTATTTTATTGCTTATGATGAACAGAAAGGCAAATAGGACTGAAAGAGAGTGTGGGGTGTGTGTGCGTGGGATCCATATTTGCTGCGTACCACTAGTTTTTATATATTTATCTATTTTTATAGGATTTCATCATTATTATTTTTGATTTGTTGTAATTTTTGTTATTCATGATGGTTTGGCAACATTTGCTATGTATTTCTCTGTATAAACAACCCCTAATTACTACCGGGTCAAATTTGACCCATAACACAACAGACATAACTTTTTTCTTATAGGCATTAAAGAAACAATAAAAATGATCAAAATGTATTTTATTGTATTCAGTAGGCCATCGCAGAGGATAAAATGAAGCCTTGTTTTGATCAAAAAGAATTAAATGTTTCACACATCAAAACTTCAAAATGGGTCAAATTTGACCTGAACACAATAGGAGGGTTAAGTGAGAAGGAATAATCAACCAATGAGGGTCAAGTATTGTGTGACCCTTATTTTAAAAAAATAATGAAAATTATGTTGGATTAATTATTATCTTGTGGGTAGGTTAATAATAATTAATAAATACAATACTTGAATAGATCATAACTGCTTTGCGTATCAATAATCTCGCAGCCTGCATACTTACTGCTTGGTGAGTGCAGTGTCAGCAGCACTTCAGTTGAGTTGTTCTTCCCCAGGCGGTTCCTGGCCTGGCAGAGATAGAGTCCAGTTTGGGACGCCTCCAAAGAGGGAAGAGAAAGCACCTGTCCTGTGCCCACCTGGAGCAGCTGCGAGCTGGAAGAATCTGTCCTCTTGTACCAGGTGTAGCTGTCTGCTGCTGGGTTAGATGCACTGCTGCATGTCAGATTCACACTGCTGCCTTGTGACACCTGTCCAGAATGACTCACCTTAACAGAAACATTCAACGGAGGACCTGTATAAAAAACACGACACCAGTACAGTTAATATAAAGTCACTTATGGTCTGCATTTTTTGCACAAGTAACTTAACATCTGCCAAAACCCTTTTTGGTTGAAATTTGTTTGGTTGTTTCAAATCTGTTGAACTTGTAACACCCAACAGTGATGTCACAGGGCCCTGGAATAAACTTTAAAGGTGCCCTGTAGAGTTTTATAACCAAACAACAGTTATTCACCAAAACTCATTGTGTGATCTAACAAAGGTATTGAATTAATTTCCTTCTTCATAAAACATTTGCAAAACTATTTTTTAATGTATTTTAAATCCTGCATTGTTTACTTCCATGTTTTCTAGCTTACAGTCTTCTTCTTTCTGCGTTCTCTAGTGTAGTGCTGCGTTACACTGCACATTAGAGCCACCTGTAGGTCAGTGGCATCAAACGATCGGTAGGATTGTACAAGATTTCATACTTACTTTCATACTTACTGAAAGTAGTACATTGATGATCCGACCATTTCAGCCAAAGCAAGTCAAAAATATATTTTGTTTTTACTTTATCTAATTTTTAAGCCTCAGTAAGAAAATGTGTTTCAATCAAACTCCAAATCCAAATGCAACCATTAAAGTATCATTTTTAAGTACAGCTTGCAAAATTCATTGTTCATAGTCAACTTATTTACTCTACTTACTCTGAATATCCAGAGCCACAGGGTCTGATTGCACAGACTCCTGTCCTTTGACAGCACATGAATATTTCCCAGAGTCCTCTGCCTGGGCCTGGAACTCTGGTTTGGCTACTGGATGTCCATCTTTGAACCAGACTGTGGTGGGAAGTTGGCAGGATGTCCCACATTCAAGAGTCACATTGTCTCCGGCTCTCACAGTGTTTGGGGTCACTCTGGCACTCAGCTCTGGGCATCAATCAGTTCAAGAAACAAAGAGTATGATATTCAGAACAGCTGAAAATACCCAAATTTGAATTCAGCAGAGTAACACTCAATGTGGGAGAATTTTACCTGTGATAGACAGATACACTGATTGCCTACTTCGCCATCCATATGTGTCCGTATCAAACCTGAAGTAGTAATATCCAGTGTCATTATCCTGCAGGTCATGAATTGCAAGGCTACAGTCATGCAGCTGGTCACCAAGATATTGAACACGACCTTCATACGAAGTAAGGTTTGAGAGCTCAGTCCGTTTCCATGTGCCATTTTTGAATCCCCCCTTGGACCACGCAGTCTTTCTAACAGTTTCCCCAACTGTGTAGTTGTATGAGCACCTGAACTCCACTGATGATCCTTTCAAAACACATGGAGTTTGGGTTTCAAAAGTCACTGACCAAGCACTTGCAGTTCCTGCAGACAGATGTGTTTTATTAGTTTTATTGATTTACATGCAGAATTTTTTTTAAAAAAACTTCTTCTAGGATATTGAAATAAACAGCAATAACTTTAGGATGTGATTTAAAATAATTAGAGGCCAAATGTTTGTTTTCAGAAGTTGGAGAGGGGAGGTCTAAAAGTATATGAGAGCAGTGGGGGTGAACAAAATGATAAAGTTGCAAGCCATAAAACCAAAACAATAAGCTGAAAGATGCTAAAATGCTCCACAGACTAGGGTAATCCTCACTATCACATACAAGAAGTCATGTGATCCATTGTTAATTTAAAATTTTAATTATAGCCACTTTGTAACAGTTCGATAATTTTGTATTTGCAGCTTTAACAAAAAAGACATCTGACTATTATTCCCTTAAAGGCCTACCCAACTTTATTTTCTTTAGATTTAGAATAATATCATTATTGGACATTCCCACCTCTACTATAAATATGATTTTTTTTAAATTGCTGAAACAAAGGAGTTTTCAACCCTGAGTGCTGCCTGCAGGTCACAACGAGCTCCTCCATTCAGAGGCTGTATCCAAATGTCCTGACTTCACTCCACTTGAAGACTTGAAGGAAAATTGCAGTTTATTTCAACCTCATGTATTTCCCATAAATGTGGCCATTGTGGCTCGATGTATCTTCCTAATTTTGCCCTCTCCAGCTCTGTTACAAAGACTGGGGCGATTCACAAAAAGACCTTTATCACACATGATCGATGAACATCGATGCAAGCTGCTGAGCCCTACATCTTTCCAGATAAATATGATTTTTACATGATTGGCTTCAAAAGTTTGCTTCTGAGTCAGAATGAAAGTAAACACAGAAACTACACTGTACAGTACTGAAACTCTATATCCGGGGCAGCTTGCCGGCTAACCAAACCACCCTGCACATTCATCCACACATAGTTTCATTAAAGTAACATTATTAAGAAAAAATGTCTTTCCTTACCTGGAATTACAAGCAGACTAATCAGAATCCAACTTTCCATCATTATTAAAATCAACCTATAACATGATGACACCGGACACAGCTCATTACTATTCAGTCTACAGACAGCAGAGCACTGAGATTAGTGTAAAACCATAGACACATTACTTATAAAGGTTAATCTGATAATAATCACCAACTAAAGGAAGCCGCCTTTCTTCTGAACTGAAAAGCAGAAGTGTGAGGGTGCCCCCCCGGCTTCCCGGCTTCCTCTCAGCAAAGTCAGGCACTCAGAGAGTTGGAAAGCTTTAGAAAAAAGTCTTAACACACACGCACACAGATATGCAAAGTACTTGTGATATGAGGGGAAACAAGTCACTACACAACACATGACAGGTGATGCAGTACACGCTAAGTATCCAGGAGCACATTGCTGACTTACTGCTTTGCAAATTCTTGAAGGCAATTTTTTTTTGGACCAGGAGGTGGAGTATGGCAGCAAAATGAATAAATTAGACCAGAATCATGCCCCTCTTCAAATGAAAAGAATGTTTATTACAAGTGATATCCACATAGATCTGACACAAAGCTATAAAAAGTTAAGAGTTTTTCTATATTACGGTCTGCTGCTCTCCACAAATCACATTTGATTGGATACATTTATGTACTACAGCAAGCCAGAGTCATCGAACATGTGTTTTATAAGAGGGAAAAAAAGAGATAAATTGACATATTTGGCATAGCTAAGCCCACACCAAGAAACTCAGATGCAGGATAACGGTCAACATCCTGCAGACTTGTGTGTAAGTCTTTGCTTTACTAAGTCAGTCTACCTGGCACTCACAGTAGCTTTAAAGGAACAGTTTGACTTTTTGGAAAATACACTTATTTGTTAAGGGCGTGGGTACGAAGTAGCAGGGCAAACAAGACCCAATTGCAAACACAAAGGCAGACAGGCTGAATGAAAAAGGGGCTTTAATAATTGAAATCCAAGAAAGGACAAGAAACTCCAAGTTCATCTGGTGGACAGGTGGAGAATGGCAAAACCAAGGGAGGAGAGTGTGGGGCTGAAGGCAGGGACAGAGGTAGAATGGGCAAATGAAGAAGAACAAAAACAAACAGGGCCAAGGAAGGAAATGTGACACTTATTTGCTTTCTTGCTGATAGTTAGATGAGAAGAAACAGCTCTCAGTGTCTATCAATTCAATACAAGGCTTAGCTTAGCTTAGCATACAAACTGGAAACAGGGGGAAACAGCTGGCTCTGCCCAAACATGGCCTTTCCTGCCACCTCTAAAGTGCACTAATTAATATGTTGTCTCATTTTTTTAATCCATTAAAAACAAAGTGTGAGGCCAAAGTGAGACTCTAGAAAGTGATTGCTCCCAGCCAACAAATAGTCCAACACTTTCACACCCTGTAATATAGCATTTGTAATATTTAATCTTAGGTTTTTGTACTCAGTTTGTGGTTTCTTGAAACTTTCAACTGTTACTGAATGTAATCTTCCTTGATATCTAACCACTAACGACATAATGCAATCTATTGCATCAGGCTATCAAAATAAGAACAAGTGCAAGTATGTGTTGAAGGAGTGATGGCAGAAGTAGTTTCCACTGCGATGGCCACAGGCCAACCTGCTTGTCCTTCATAAAGAAGCAAGCCTAAGTGAGGGAGGGATAACAGTGTGTGTGTGTCTGTGTGTGTGTGTGTGTGTGTGTGTGTGTGTGTGTGTGTGTGTTTGAAAGTAAATGGGGCAACAGAAAAGTGTTGCATGATAAGCTAACATTCCCCTAGTGGCTATTATTGGTTCTGGCCGGCCGGGCCTGCTCAACCTGTTTGTTTCTCGTTTGCAGAAATCTGTCTTGTAAATCTGGAAGATGTCCGGGTTCCCTCAGGTACCTTTTTGTTTTTAACTCCTCACCTGGTTAGAGAGGGAGGATGAGGTGAGGCAGATCGAGAGCTATAGAGAGAGTCAGAATGTGTGTGGAGACATTGACAGTCCAGATGTATGTAAGACTACCATAAAGCTTATTTTAAAAGGAGCACAATCATCACCAATAAGGAAGCTGCCTGCAGACCTGCCCAGTTCATTTTGTGGTTTGTGTCTTTTTTTTACATTTCAAGTTAGTTGTTCTTTTTTCTTTATTTCTTGCATTTTTCTCAGGAGCATGTTGACTGTGTAAATGGCATTGTAACATTAGTAAGATGAATGATTATTGGACCAAAAACATAATAAAAGCTGTTTCATACAGAGGGAGAAAATACAAGATTGTTGTGCTTCGTGTCTTTTGGTAACATGGCTGTTGGATCCAACGAGTTTGAAATGTAACAATCAGTAAAAGTGAACATTATTCAGGATTCATAGCTCATAACACTAAAGGTTTGAATCAGAAAGTTAAAAGTGTAGAAGCATTCTCAGAAAAATAGTTAATAACATCTTTTTGGAAACATGTCTGATATATTACTCAGACCAAATATTCCCACCCAGCTGACAATGTGATGAAATATAGGCCTTTTTTCTGCACAGTTGGGTATAACCTGAAATAGTAGCAACTTTTTCGCATGAAGTAGCTTTTTATCTGTATCTAAAAAACATGTTAGTGTGAATGCTACTTTGACAGCGCTATGTTTGTCTTATACAGTAGTTGCTCATCAACAACTTACATTCTGTGTAAGTTGAAACAAGAGCACATATGACATAAAGAGTCATAACCTATATGTGTTGTAATCCTATATTGTTGTATGAAAAGTTATTTTGTCCAAACCTGAACAGATTATAAAGAAAACTTATGGAATAAGAGATACACAGAAGAGAGAAAAAATGGAGAAGAGGAAGAAAGGAAACCTGAGGAAGAAGGTGAAGGTTTCTCATATCTGCTTGTTGCTGCTGGCTCTTCTCCAAATCACCACACCCTCCTCAGGTAACTAACCATGATTTCATAATATAAGATTTATATATGTTGTGCTTAAAGTTTCCAGTGCATGCTCACATTACAAACAACACATCTCCAAAATGAAAATATCTGTAATTGGCTATGAATGAATAAAGAAGTCATAGCAGGAAATGATTAAAAAACAAAACTGAACACTGCAGCATACAGGAAGCTCTCACCCCAGCCGGGATCAATGTTTTTTCCTTTGGAAGACTTTCGGTGCAACTTCAGTCAATGGAGAATTTTTGTATTGCACTTCCTCGTTCCTCTTATAAATCTTTCCACCTTCCCACAGAAATGCACCAAGTAAACCCAGTTTTCCAGTTATTAGAATATTCCATTGTTTATGAGGGCAGTGGAGGGACTTTGCTTGAGGTCACATATTAGATGCTAAAGTCTCTGGTGACATTAAGTGTCTGATTGCCAGCACACAACAAGGATGGATGAATATTTTTTTGCATATAATAACAAGAACTCAATAATACTCTGAGTAAACAATGTAAAGGGTTAAAAAGCATTTTTTTAGCACAAACTCCACCACATTTAGTATGTGTGTATATGAGGGATTATGAATCTGACCTATAAAACAGACTTTTGTTGACATTTTTCTTTTATAATAAGCTCAATTTTTAACCATTTGAAAGTGATGTTTTTACACTAATAACTATGCTTTAATTATCTGTAAATTTGTTCAGTGTTGAAACACTAAATCACACTTAATCCCTCTTCCAGCTCAAAATGCCACCACTGCCATCCCTCCTGTCAGTTCCACCACCACTTCAGCAGTAAACCCTGCAGCTCTCAGTTACCGCACACGCCCAGCTGACATCACTGTGGCTGTGGGAGAACCTGCCGTGTTTCGCTGTGGAGTTCCTAAAGCATCTCCAAACCTCACATTCACCTTCTACGGGAGTCATGGCAACTACAGCCTCACCTGCCCTCATGGCCACATGGAGGATATCCCCCAGGTGAGGTGGTGACTGCCTGCTTCTGTATTTACTCTTACTTTACCCTCCTCTCCTGCTCAGTAACTCACACACACAGACACAAAGCTGAGGAGGTAATATGAAAATGTCAGAAATGATTAACATTATTTAACATTTTCTGCCAAGTTAAGCCTGCACATAAGAGTCAAATATTGGACTATCCTGAAACGCATTATACAAGAGCCAACAACAACTACAGCATAGTTGAACCACATTTTGGGAATCTAACTTGGTTTGTGGTTTCGTTCAAGGAGAAGAAGAAACAGTGAGTCCAAGAAGGCCTAGCTGGGATTAAGCTTTTCAAGATAAACAAGGTATCACTGTAGGACCAGTGCAGCAGTAACAAAATATCCCTTAAGGTTTTTATTTACATTAAACCTCATTTGTGATGTTAGTATTGTTGATAATGTAATGTATTTTTCCAGCCATTTTTAATAGCCATTGAATCTATTGGCATTTTGTTACTGGTAGTTTTCATTGTTAGTGGCGAGATCCAGCTTTATCGCACAGGATTCAAATAGCACATAAGGGATCCACAGAAACATTGCATACATGTACTGAATATACAAGATAAAAGACTGCACACATGCATTTCACAAGATGCAGAAATTCAGTATGTTTGCTACCCATTGGTCATTTTGAATAGAAATATTCAAACACACTGGCCCATATGGCCCATGGCCATATCAACCCAAACTGAAGTCTTATGGATTATAACTTGAAGTTAAATTATAATTTAGTTAAGTATAAGTATTAAGTATTTAGATCATTATCATACATTTGCACATTGTGAACCTGTTGTTCAACTGGATGTTAATGCCTTCAGTGGCACTTTGACCACCTTTTATTCCAGCGGCTGCTGCAGCGACGCTCCACCCCTCATTTAATCACATTTAATGTCTTCCTGTGAAACACTGTTCGTTTTTCCATTTTCCATATTTATTTTCTTTTTAATCTCTTATTCTTTTGCCCACATCCTTTCTTCTTCCTCTCTTCATTCCCTTCTCTGTCTCTCTCCTCAGGCTCTCTATGGAAGTTGCGATATGAAGGAAGAACAGTCATTGGCTGTGTGGACCCTCAAGGGAACCTCTTTTTCTGACAATGGCACAAGAGTTGTATGTCAGCAGTTAAACAATCCTGATGCACCTACTGCCATCCTACATGTTTATGGTGAATACTCTTCTATGTCATTCATATTAAATAATACTGGCTAATCTCTTTGTTGGATTTCTAATGAACCTTAAATGCACAAAACCAGGGGAATTGAAGCTTAAGTGTAGACTGCTTATCATTGTCCTCAGCTGAAAAACATAATAATCACTATTATCACACAGAGGAAACACCACATACCACCACTTTCTCTCTGACTCAAGTGTCCAGTTTAATTCATTCATCATCTGAGCATCAATTTAATTATTATTTCTTCAGTATGTTGTTTACAGGAAAAATACATTTTTAAATAATCTGCATTCCTTTAATTGTTTTATCTACATGCTCGTTGGTAGTCTGTCTTAAAGCTTTCAGTCATGCAGACACTTCTGACTTATGCTTCTGACTAATCAAGGAAAATCCTGTAATTAAAAGCAACTCATAATCACAGGTTAATACGCAGCAGTGGTCTCAGAGAGGAAGTTATAGTTTTTGACTTGGATTAGATTTGGTATAAACTCCAATTAGTCATTCTCTACCAAAATTTCTGTGCTAAATGCTCCTTTGTACAAATATATTTCACAGATTTTAGTTGTTTTTTTTTAAATTTTTCTCAGTGTTTTCTTTTTGCTATATTTCTGTAATTTAAATTTGATCAGTGTTCCCCTTTTTCTAACTAACCCTAACCTGCATCATGTTTTCTTCACTTGTAGATAACGGCACCAGTTATGCCATTCTCATTGGCTGCACCATTGGGGCCTTCTTTGGCATCCTGTTGGTGTTTGGTTTATTGTACTCCATGCTGCTGAGATCTGACACCCTCCAGAGATGCTTCAGTAAGTAGTGGCTTAAATTCATATACCTTCACACCCTGAGATGTAGCCAGTGAATTAACTTTCAGGAACCATACTGTAGAATTAAAGAACACTTATTCTGGTGTAAAAAAAATGTAAATCCAAGTGAAGAGACTGACAGTAGATTGAAAATCAAGTAAAATGTGATGTCTTTGTGCCTACAGGGGGAAAAGAAACAGAAGATGATATGACTACAATAGTAACAAAGGACGAAAAGGAAACTTGAAGCCAAGGAAGAGATAATGAAGATGTTGTTTTGTTACATAACCAGAACTGGACTCCATTAGCCGTCAGACCAGCAGAGGATAGAAACAGGAACCCACTATTTCTATTTTTAATCCTTTGATCAATCTAAGTGAGGTGAAAGCTGGATTGAATCCAGGTCTGGAGATGATGTCTGAAATATCTTGAGGCCAGATCCAGTCTGATCCCTTATAGCTTCAGTTCTTTGTTCTGGCCTCAATAATTTGGACCTTGGATACATTATTCACACCCTAACAGTGCATGCTATAGTACTGAGCACTTCAAACAATGTACAAAATATGATTGCTTTTCCCACTTCTGGAAGGTTAGTGCATGTCAATATGCACTGACTTTACATACTAAAGTCATATGTTAATTTCCCGTTCTGTGATGGCTAAAAACAATTCAACATGTGTGTAGGAAGCAGCAGTCAGACTGTATTTAGTTTTGAAGAGCAAGGATTTGGAGATACAATTGTCAGCTGCAGTTCCACAATTTATCCACTTGAGGGCAGCACTCACCCAATTTATAACAAGCTGGTATAGTCACTCTAGAAATGTAAATAACAAACAATAAGTTAAAAAAAAAAAAATCAATCTCTTTTCCATCAGAACATGTTGAAATCGCTATTCCTTTATTTGGGATTTAGTCAATGAAGTAAATTAGATGTGTTTATCTTCCCATTATTGTTTTTATATATTTGCAATGTTAAAAAAATTGTCCTAATGCTTTTGTGGTTAATCAGTCACTGTCTTTGCATAAAGGCTAATTAAAATTGTTCAAAAGTTAACAAAGATAATCTCAGGGATAATTTTGTGTTTTTCTGCTGTTGTTGATGTTTATTGTTTATCTTCATTCTGCCTTTTAATTTCTCTGGGTATTTTATAATTGCATTACTGTAATATGCTCTCATTTCTTGTTTGTTCTCACTTTCTTGCTGTCAGTTGACCCCGTACAATATGTGAGGTACACCAGAAATCAGAGCTTGCTCTAAGTTTGTGGTCTATGATTAAATAAAAGTTAAATTATGTGAAAAGATGACCTTAGTGCTCTTAAAAAGGATTCACTTACACCTCTCATGTGCCTGAATCTTACTTTGGGTGTGCTGTTCGGAAACAGACTGAGGAATCTTAGATGATTGGACGTTACACCAGAGGGAAAGGTGCAATGTATGCCATCATCAGAATATCATGCAGTCATACTGTAACTACTTCCAATCTTTTGCATGTTTTTGTTGAGTTTAGGCCCATGAAAACTCAGCAAGTTAATCCCAATATGACCCTTCACTGTACAGTATACCTGCACTGACAGATATTGTGTCTACATGTAGGCAAATGCAGAATTTTCTACACACCATGCACACAATTTAGATTTGCAGTCCCCTTGACAACAAAAGATTGGTTAAAGAAGAAATTGTTTTAGTATACAGACTTGGAAACATTCTCACTCTACAGTAGCTGCCCTTCCTTTTTACCAGCCCAGCAGCATACGACTGCTGTCTGACAGTTTGTTATCTGGCAGTTGGCATTTCAAATATGAACATAATTATGCTTTAATTAAGCATTTGGTTGTTTATTTCTGTTTCCTCCTCATCTTTATGAGAGTCCTCCACATTATTATCAACATTACACTGCTGCATGATGATTTGCACTGACGCTGTTTCTGCACAGGGTCACAAAATGGTTATTTTCCATTGTGACTTGGTATGAAGACTGGTTGCAATTACTGTAATGTGCACGAGCATGTGAAAAGCACAGAGTGGCTACCAGAGTAAAGAGACACATGTGGAGCTGTGGTGCACTTGTGACCACCTGATCACAACATTGGTATGTCTCTTGTTTCCCTCTGGTGGTGAGCACCTTCCACGTCTGCTTGTGTCAGGGCCAAGACCTCCATAGTTTTTTTGTGTCGCTGTCCTTTATCCTTCTGTATGTATGTTGTATTACTTATGGAATATGACACAAAGTAACAACAGCGAATGGAGTTAAGTTATTAGCAACTGCAAGTACTCCAGCATATATAATTCACATATAAGAGGGAGTAAATTACTTTTTTACCCATTAGTCATTGTTTCAAAATGATCTAACACATACCATTTCCAATCAAAAGCCTTGCTAATTTGTCCATTTTTCAGTGTACCATACACTTCAACCTACTGTTTTAATGTTATTGTTACCATATTGTTATCTCTACTTTACAGAGACTGAGATAGTTTCAATTAATTAAGCACTAAACAACTGGTATTTGACTTCCTTCCATTGTGGTCTTCATTTCACTGACTGTGTGTTGTGACACCTGTCGTGAGCAGCACGGACAGCCAACAAGCGATACACATACACACACACACACACACACACACACACACACACACGCACATGCACACACACACAGTCCAATCAGCAGGAGAGAATTCTCCCTTGTCTATTAGTTGATACAACAGAGGTAGTATGGAGCAATTGTTGACACAGCTGCTCAGCAACACCTCGGTTCACTCTGTGATAGATTTCTGTCATATTCTGGTGTCTGGTTTCTTCAGATTCTGTACAACTGATTAGAAACTCTAATACTGACGGGCATATGTTGGTATGTTGGGCTAGACTTGTTGTGTGAATGACAAGAGATCAGATGAGAATGTGGTGTATTTAGCGGTCAGCCAGGTCCCATCTTCTCTCCTTTGATCCTTAATTTCATAGCTTAGAAATGACCTAGCAAGCAGGCAGGTATTGCAGTAAAAATTCCTGTCTGTTTCACATCCTTCTGTAAGATATTTCCAGATCTTGTTGAAGCTCTCTTATCGGCTGCCTCACTGGATTTCACCCACTATGTAAGCTAAACTGTTCTTAGGCCTTTAGTTCTGCTGTTTATGGACAAACATCTTCCACCATACCACCATAACAGAGGATGTGTTGAAAAATGTGAACGTGTGTGTGTGTGTGTGTGTGTGTGTGTGTGTGTGTGTGTGTGTGTGTGTGTGTGTGTCCACCGATAACCTACATTGTTCAGAGTGTTTTCTCAAGATGACCTTTAACTGACAAAGAATCAGTTTAACTTGTGACACCTATCAATACCTGAGGAAACAGAGGTTAAAGTATTACAATTAAAGTTAAAGAATTACAAGTTTTAACAAATATTGAGTCTGGTAAATGGTAGAACAGATGATAGGTTTCACAACTGCCTTAAAACTAACCTCTATTTTTGTGTTGTTCAGCCTGTTAAGTACAGTTACTCATGATCTTGCAGAACATGCAGGTGACAGGGTTGCTATTGTGTTCATTTAGTTCTGGAGTTCACACTTCACCTGAAAACTATCAAAGAATCCAAAAGAAGCATGTTAAAGGCATCAATTTGTCACCTTGTTGCAAAAATGTGATCTTTGATTTTTTTTATATAAAGCTGGAATTGTTTAATCGTATTTTACAGTAGCTTTTGTGTCACTTTTGATTGTTGAACTTTCACATCTTTCACATCTCTAACAGCTGTTATTTTAATTTGATTAGTGTACAGCTGGTATAAATTTAGCAGTTTCAAGTTTTTTAAAGTACACACCAGGTTTAGAGTGAGCTTTCAGCAGGTGTGGCTCTTGATGTGAAAATTGTCAAAATATAAACCCAGGCTAACTTCATAAACATGATGTACGTGATGTACTGTGCATAATAAAGTTGTCATTAATATGATTGATCAGTAGCAGAGATTAGATGATGTGTTGCTGAAAAAAGGTTTTAATCAGATGGTTTTACATCATAATATCGGTGACATGCCACTGACATGGAACAAACTGACCTTTATTTAAACACACATAAACAACTCCTGTGGCTACAGGGCCCTTCACTGTCCACATTGTGTGTTTTAGACTTAATCTAAAATGGATTCAAAATCAGTTTAAAGTATTTATGCATGTAGGTGTTAATACATTTGAGAAAACCTCCGAACATAGTCATAAAAATCCATTAAGTAATCTCTTAAAATAAGCCCTTGATGTAGAATAATATGGAAAACTTTAAGGGCTGTGACTAAGCCACTGTAAATCTACAGCTATCATATCTTCTCTCGTCTCTTTTTCGTCACCAATTACCACTCTGTCTGCTGTCAAATCATTGTATTATCACTTTCACACCCACCACTGCCACCACCACCACACATACCTTGAACTATGTCTCTTTGTCTCTGCCATTCTCTATCTCCTATGGCCTCACAGTATGTTGAGAGGCTGATACATGCCTCAGCTTTGTCAGAGTTTAACAGGAAAATGTATAAATAGTCACAGATCATCACTGTGACACACACATGCACTCATATTTCTGTACATTTGCATTGCATTGGGTCAACAAATCTACATATGGGATGTATGGAACCTCGCTTTTACATACTGTACAGTCTGCAAACAAAGCTACGTGGTGATTAAATTTAGCTGACGTGAGCGTGAGCACAATTCTAAAACAGCCCCTCTCATGTAAAGTTGTGAGTTTGAATGAATCTTGATAAGTAAGCATCAGTAAAAAGTCACCCTCCTGCCCTTGTGTAGTTAAAGGAAAATGTCTGTCAACCATCAGACCAACACAGTGCAATCTATTCTAGGGAGACAGGAGCGCTGGAGGATACCTGGATACCTGACAGACCCGCAGAGAACAGACGGAGAAAAATGAAATCAGTAGAGAGCAAGAGAAAGAAAAAAGACGAAAAGGAGGAAAATAATCTACCATACAGCACACACTTTCTCACATTTAAAAAAATACACTTTGAAAATGACCAAAAACAACAAAAGAGGGAGTTAATTTTCTTGTAGCTGTGTAGTTTTGGCCACTTCAGGACTTTTAACCTTCAAAATTTCATCTTATCATTTCATAGTTTTTCCTCTTCTGCATATTTTTCATGACTGATATCCCCTGTGGCCTTGCAGAGAGTAACCACAGAGCAACAAAGACAATACATGACTCTGATTTTGCTATTTTGATATGTTGTTTAAACACAGTGTAACGGCTTCATTGACTATCACTATCAGCTATTTTAGTGTTTATTTGCTGTTCAATCACAGCAAAACAGATTAAATATTATAAAAGAAGAACCTGTGTCTGACTGTGAGATTAAGTGTGTAGTAATGTTTAAATGTATGTAAAATGTTTCATCTTTACAGCAGTTCACAGTATTGAAGGGCTTTCACGCTATTGCACACACACACACACACACGCTGATGTTTATGGAATAACACTGCCAGCAGTTCCCGATACTCTACGTGCATAAACGAGTCACCCCTGCATCTATGTCACATTCACACTGGACAGGTGCACACCCAAAGGTTTATACCCCAAACAAAGAGGAGGAGCAGGTGCTACTTGTTCAGGTAAAATAGAAAAGACACACTTTCAACCGGGCAGTGTCTCAGAACATTCACATACACTCTTCTTCTTCTTGAACCCGTCAGCTCAGGTAAGCACAGGTATGATGGAGCAAAGCAGGATGGGAGTCGGGGTCAAGTTCAGCTTTTTTTGTGACATAAATTGGATGTCAGGCTTGTGATTCTTGTTTCTTGTTAATAATGTGGAAGGTTTTAGTGTGAGGCCAGAATGTTTTATCAAGGACGGGTAGGATTCGCTTTTAAAATGCTTTGCTTGATTTGGAGAGACAAATTGAATAGAAAATATGCTTGTGATGATGAATTAAAGTTGAAGACTTGCAGATGATTAAGGAATCTCGCACATCTTGTACATTTTTACTCCATTTGTATCGGTCATGTATAAATTGTAGCATTTGGTTGATGTAAGACAGGCCCAATAATGCTGCATGTTCTAATTTCTAAACAAAAGCATAGTTTTGCTATCTTTTAATTCAAACTTTTGTTGGATGATGATTTAAAACATTTAATAAGTCTAGCACGGCGGTGATCATTTTGTAAATCACTTGTATCTAAAAGGCAGAACATCTATTCTGTCTGTTGCTGTTCTGTCATGTGAGAAGTGGGAGGCGTTTTAAGACATGGGATTTGAAAGACAAAGGCCTGTTTGACCTTGACTAATGTCACACTAACTGATAGCTGCAGTAACCCTCTGACAGAGGCCATGATGGAAGATAAGTGACAAAATAAATACATGATAAGAAGTCTCTTTATTATCTTTGTTTTTATTTAACGTCCATTTCTTGAAAAGCTGGCGCACACTGAATATATCTGCAAGACATTAAATGCAGAACATACAGTAGATATATGCAGAAAAGAATGCATCAAACCAGCATTTAATCTGATTCTCAGACAAATATTGGTAATTTTACTATGTGTCTGCTATGCATGGGTTAAATAATAGGCAGGGCTAATAGTTTGAGGACAGGCACTATATTTTCAAAATGCTGTAAATTTCCCACTCCATGTTGGGAGTGTCCAAGGTCAGTTAGAGGTGACAGGGAGGTTGCTAAAAAGTACTTTTCTCATAGAGATACATTATATTCTAAATGCTTGAAAAAGCATATTTTTGCTAATGACGTTTGCTATTGTACATGTAGAGGGCAATAGAATAAGTCAACTAATATTATAATGATCATATAAAAACAATGAGATTGGTAAATAAAGCTTTAGTACATTTGGTACATAAATTTATTGTAGCAATAACATTTTATGACTATTCCATCTCAGTATCAAAAAAATGCCTATTTTATAATGCATTTATATAGAACTTGTTTTCTTTCCATATGAATGTTACCAGTCATTGAGGAAGAAAGAAAACTGTGGGCTTAGAAAATATCTGTAATTACTGTAAAGCACATGACAGTGTTTAGCCCAAAGTGATGAAGGCAGTTTGAGAGGTTGAAGGAAAGTTGTCTGGTGACCTGCTGAGTTTCACCCCTGGACAAAAAATGATCCGCTGTTTACTCTCCAAACACGCTGAATGCATCCCTGCTGACGAGACACTGACCTCTCACACCACAAGGACATTCCTCCTAAGGAGACGGAGAAGTGTTGTGTGTGTAAATGTGTGTATGAGAAATAAGGGAAAAGTCATGGGGGGAAAAAAGTCTCTCTTACTCGTTCTTTTCTCTCTCACACTCATGTTTTCTTTCTTGATATTTGTCTGTCTTTGTGTCTCTTAGCTGTGTTGAAGATGGGACATCTCAACCTTGTGGCTGTGATGGCAGGTAAATAAAAAGAGATTCATACATCATTTCATCATCAGTGTCTTGTAGAAACAAAGTTTCAAAAAAACAAAGTTCTTTTTTCTTTTTTTTCTTTTTTTTAATCATCTACTTCAAGGACCAGTAAAATATTTTCATAACTTTGGTCTCAAGGTCATTGATCATCCTCTTTTCTCTTAGTTGTTAGTTACAAAATATGACAATATTAACAAAACAGTATACCACCGACCACTAATACAATTTAAACTGTTTAAAATATTTCAAATTTAGGGAACATATATGTGTACATTTTCCCACATTTTTTCCCACTTTTATTTCACCTATTGGCTCCTGATAGAGATACTGTTTCATGTAAGCCTTGTATATGTAAGGTGAATTTCTAATATATAAGATAATAACACATAAAGGTAGACTGAGTTTACATTACTGCCATGCATAACCATCACATGACCACGCACAAATATCCAAGAGCATAAAACAAACTTGTTTTCAAAAGAAAAATGAACCATCTTTTGTATCATCTTAAAAAATGCTGACTATGTAGTGACACATACTGTAGCCTGGCAAGAACTGACTGTGTGTATTTGAGACAACCCCCATTCAACAAAATTAACATTTCAATCATCTTTCTTCCAGTGCTGTTCACCCTTTTCATGGAAACGGAAGCAAGTAAGGCCAAAGAACTCTGCTTTCGCCTAATCGTGTGCTGAGACTGTTGAGTTTCTTGAGAAACTGGTTTGTGTAGAAACTTGGCACATCAACTTCTTTGTGTGTCCGTAACAAAGGCCTGATAAATCCACCATCTTAAACAATAGTTTGCCTTATGTAGCACAGGGTCAGCAAAGGTCTCAGTGTCTCATGTTTGTTTGTCTCATCCCAAAATAGATGCTTTAAACAGACCAAATGTAACCCAGAAACATGGGCTAATGTGTTGAATTTGCCACCTTGTTGTGATTTTTGGAAGATTGTCACTAATTTTTCTTTTCCCCTTTCTTATTTCTCCTTTTGCTCTTGTGTTTGGTCTGCAGATCCCTTTGTTTACAGTAAGTACAGACACTTTTATCTCCTAGTTATTATAATCTACAATACACCATTCTATCATCTCAGTTATTTGTATGGATAATAGTGAGATTAGTGCAGAATATTACATATTCAGTTGGATTGTTCTTGATTTGCAAATTTCACATGCCAGATGACAAAAGCAGCCACTGTAAATGTGATTATTGCAAAACTATCTGTTGTGCAGTTTTTTTTTAGATAAAGCATGAATCAAATGTTTGTTGATACTTCCATTTGCTTTGGAGTTGAAATGTTAGTTTCAAAGTGCACTGGGATCTCTTTAACCTCTGACATTATTATCTAACAGACTATGAAAGGCTACGAATCGGAGGTCTGATCTGCGCCTGCTTGTTGGTGGCTGGAGGACTCAGTGTTTTACTCTGTAAGTGCTACAACCACACATAGAAATATGCCAGTGTGGTAAACCTGTCGGGGAAAAAAACACATGACAACACACCTTGTTGACCACACGATCATAAGTAAACATTTTTGTGTGGATAATGTCTTTATCACAGAGAAAATCACAGAGATACTGTATGTCAGTACAATAATCAGAGAAGTAATGAAGACTTGGTTGTGTAGTGAAGTGTGTAACACATCCTGGTTTTTCTTTACAGATAACAAGTGCTCCAGGAAGGGCAGGTAAGATTTTTTTTTCCTTTTGACCTCCGCACAATCCAGAATATGTGAATAATCTAAATTTGAACATGTGACTCGCTCCCTCTCATTGTCTATCTCTCTTTCTCGGTCTCCCTTCCTGCCACCCTGCCCTCCTCCCCGACCTTCCCCTGTAGAAAAGTGGAAGATGACAACAGTGAAATCTGATAGCGTTCATGACAAACCGGTTTCAGCCAGGAAGAAGAGCAGACAGGCAAGGGGTGGAGAGACTGGGTTGGTAGGGGGGGGGTTTATGATCAGATGATTGTACCTGTACAGACCCGTGCAAAGAAACACCATTCATTTGAAAAAAAAAAAAAACTTAAATGCTGCTGTAATACTAAAGCAGCTCCCTAGATGGACGTGTCATGCCTGAGAGAAAATAAATCAAGCCCCCTTTATGTTTTTCTTGTTAAACCAAGATCTGTGATTTATATTCACAAAGATGTTTATCCCTGTAAACACATATGGAACTGCACGTATTCGGTCTGTCTGACATCTGCTGCTCAGTTTTGTCATCACCATAATAATATTGCATATATTTACTACTGAAAAGGTGCTTCAATTGGAACACGATGTGATGTTTTGTCATTATCGCCTGCTGTTTATTGGATGTTTTACTGCATAATAAAATGTAGAATTAGATTATACCTGTGGACAACCATTTCAATATTGGCACAATTAGAAAAAAAAAAGAAAATGTTAGAAACCATTGGTGTGCACATCAAATTCAAAATAAATTTCACTATTTAAAACCATCTTCTTTTTATTTATTTATTTTTTTTACTCAATTACCCAAAATGACTAGTTTCCTTGACTAAAAAAGCCAGTTAGAGTTTCAGTTACCATCAATATATGTGTTGTATTATTATAGCCTATCATTGTGTTTTCAGGCTAATATTATGATAGCTTGCAATAGCAAATGTCCCCGCGTGGAGTTTATCAGCTCAATTGAACAACTTCCCGCATTTTCGTTCTCGACAAGCAAAGATTAAAGCAGCACTCCTCCTCCTCCCGGCTCTCAGTCCTGGTCCTGGATCAGCCTCCACGCCCCGCTCGGCTCCATTCATCAGCTCTTCAGCTGACAGATAGAGAGCAGAAACCGATCCCGGGTCAGGACTTACCGACTAAAGTCCAGCATTTTAAACTCAGCCCCCTTTTCCTTAAACCAAGCCAACCTGTTGCGAGTCTCAGCAGTAAAGGGTGTTGGCTGCCTGGGAGAAAGTTCCTCATTTTTGCCACTGCTGAACATAACGTGTGAGAGGTAAGTGTTGGACAAAGAGATGACTTATATTTCACAGAAGACTGTTTCCTCAACAAGTGTTTTTCTTCAGTTTAGAAATTTTGTTATGAGGTTTAAGTTTTCATTATATGCTCGTGCGCATCTTTTTAGGTATTAAGTACAGTTTAGCTGACGTTAAGATCTTTTAAAGATAAAACGAGCTCGTGCCTTATGCTTGCGAAGGAAAACTGTTAAATCTTTTATTCATTATTTATTATCTGGTTCATTCAGTTGCTTGGAAACTCAAAAAGGCTCAAATTAAGCCTATAACGTTAATTTTCGAGAGAGAAATATATTATTGATTTTTTTTAAAGGTACAATTTAAGACATGAAAGCTTATAATGTTGTTTGCTAACATTTCTTTACCAACCGGCCAGCACGCGCCTACGGGCCACGCGCTTTAGTCACGCTGTTCATGTCGACTGAATTTTAAAAAGTACACAATAGACTTAAACCTTAAAGTACACTGACTGACAAAAAGGTTTCACTGTGTCTGTTTGTACATTTGATCCAGATAAGAGGAAAACTGACTCAATAAATCCGGATGACGTTGCCGTTATACATGCGTTTGATATCACGCTTCTTAAATACTTTTTAATTAGATAACCGAGGCGACACGTCACGGGCAGAAACATCCAAACTCACCAGTTAACTTTATCTCACTCAGTTCATTTCAACCAGTGAATATCTCCTGCTGCGAGGCTTTAATGATGACATGCTGCTTGCTGGTGTGTGTGTATGTGTGTATGTGTGTGTGTGTGAGAGAGAGAGAGAGAGAGAGAGGGAGAGGGAGAGAGAGAGAGAGAGAGAGAGAGAGAGAGAGAGAGAGAGAGAAAAGGCCAGCTGATAAGGGCAGTGGTGATAACAGTTTGCTACTATGTGGCCCAAGGACACATTCAGACAAGGACAGATACAGGAGCTGTCAAATTCTGCCGTATAATAGAGAACTGTATGGAAGTGAGGACTGTGGGATATTCATTATTTGTTGGATTAATGAGTTGATAATCTACATAATAAAATGTTTTCAATCTTCTGATTTCAACAATCAAACCACTGAAAGATATTGAATTTATAATAACTGGAAAGAAATAATTCAGATTTGAGGAGTTGCAACCTGCAAGAGTTTGCAAGTTGTTGTACTTAAACAATTAATCAAAATTTATCACATTGTTATATCAATCATGAATCAATTTAATTGTCTCAGCACTAATGAAAGGGAGATTTCTACATGAGTTCTATGATATTTATTCAAGCACATTAACGTTTGGCAAAATGCCTTCAGCAACTGACTGATTAGAAAAGGATATAAATACTTGAACTGTTAACACAGCTGCTGGTTTTATTAACATTATCAATCTGTTAATAATGTATAAATACAGGAACCTGAGCAGATGCTTGATATAAGTTTGTTGGCACAAATATGGATTTCTAACATTTCTGCCCTAAACACACAAATAAAAGCATGTTTTCTTGGTGACGACCAGATTTGACTTCAGTTTTGAGTTACATCAAGAGGTCAGAATTGATCCTCAAATAGCCAAATGTATTTCTGGATATTGTATTGCTTGAACATACTGGGAATTTGTTTCAGCAATGACTGACGTGTTTCCCTGCATTGTGAGCTGACTTCTGGGCGAGATATATTTTCATTTTAGTTATTTTTAAATGACAAAATAGCCCTGTAGGGTTCAAGGCCACATGTTGTAGCGGTAAGGAGATGCTATCTATTCTGCATCTGCAGAGCATCACTGACTGACTTCGCACAGAGAAAGAACAATACAGTCACACATCCAACCCACAACTGTCTAGATGTGAACTATCTATTTTGCCTTTGACTGATTTAAATCCGTCTTAACTCCACTCATGTGACCACCATTTTTCAGAGAGAGAAAAAAGAGGCAGACAGAAATTACAGGGTGAGAGACAGAGATGGAGAGAGGGTGAACGACAGTGGCGACAGACAGAGTTATCTTTCCTTTCTCAGGTGAGACAGACTTAGCTCTCTGTTCTCACCTCTCCTCACATGACCACAGATCTGGAAAAAAAAAAAAAAGAAAACAAGAGTGAGTGAGGAGAAACAGTGGAGAGACGTTGAGAGGAGAAAGGGACAGAGAGAAAGAGGTGAGACACACTTTCTCCTCACCTTTCCTCGCACCACTTTGGTGGCTCACAAGCACAAATTTAGAAACCTCAACAAGTAGACATCGATATTGTGACTGTGACCTTCACCTTCAGTGCATTCCCTGTGTGACCACGAAGCTCAGCGGAGACACAGCTGGTCATTTGTAATTCGTTAACCGGCTCATGTCAATATTATAACTGTAATAATACTAAACATGTCTTTTACAAATTGTGTTAGAGCTATTACTTGTCCATTAGTGCGACATTAGTAGAGATTTATTGAAGAAAGGTGAGATAAATCTACTTCATCATTCACTCTGCTGAATATTGTGTGACTGCGGAGTGAAGAACATGAAGGCTGTTGCTAGCTGCTTATTGCTAGCCTTGTGGTTACCATGTGTGACTCATGGCTCCAGTATGCTCCACTCCCTCTTACTCTCCGTCTGTCTTTTTGTGTCCCTCCTCATTCCCTCTCTTTCCCAACCATACACTCCCTCCTCCTCCTACCTTATTCTTTCTTTCCCTCAGGCTTGACTTCTTCCTTCTGTTTCTCTTTTTCACTCTTATTTCCTAACTTGATATCTTGTTTGTGCTTTCTTTCCTTTTCTTCATCACCGAGCTGCCCCCCCACCCCCCGCCTCATGCTTCCTCCTTCCTGCCTCTCTTCCTTATTTTTACTTTTACAGTTAATGAATTCAACACTTTAGCTGCATCAGTTGAAACTCTTTTGTCAGAAGCTGTTAGCTGTTATCACCCAGCCATTTGGCAGCCACAGAGGCAAAGAAGTCGGCTTTTTTAATAATTCAGGAGTACATCTGAGGTCATGTGTTTCATCAATCACATTTCCAGGCACGCAATTATACGGAAACATCACGCACATTTGTCGTAATATGACACATTTCTGAGTGGACTGGTGAAATGAAGGGAGGAACAAGTTATAAGTTCAACTGTGTCTCAGACTCAGCTGAGGTAAAAGCACATTCTTCATCAGACTTTCCTGTGTGCACGCATGTGTGTCTCATAAAGGATGTGCTGAACGCTGGAATCCAGGGCTGCTAATTTAAGAATAAAACATGCCACTGAGAATAGGCAGCTGTCTTTGTAGTGCAGTACAGGAACACACACACACACACACACACACACACACACACATACACACACCGGTGTCCAGCTTTCAAGTGGGTGGCTGTGGGGTGTGTTGGAAAAATAGAAACAGGGCAAGTCACAGATACATGTTGTGCACACCACGTCCCATAATGCACACTGTCATATGCACACAAAACAGAGAAAGCTAAAATCTAGTTATTGGGAGGTTTTGGGGGATAAAGTAGCATTATGATGTACAATATGTACATATACATGTATGTATTGATGCACAGTACTTGATGAATAGTGCATGCTGTTGATATACATGTATACCTCATATTACAGATTCATATGACACTAAACAGGATTTAAAGAATAGACAGATAGATGTGACAGTCAGATGTTGTTGTAGTAGGATGCTTTACTTCCTACTGCAACAAGTTAAAATGACAAATGTCAGTGGTTCAAAGGTACTGAGTGTGTGGGTTTGTGTGTGTATGTGTGTGTAGATATGTCAGTGTGTGTTGTCACCTAACTTAGACACACAGGAGTAAATACTTGTCTCACATTTAAAGCCAACTGGTACTCTTTCTCGGTATGTCTGGACTCTTTGTGTGACCCTGTGTGTGTGTATGTGTGTGTTTGTTGGTTGAAGTGACTGAGAGAAGCAGTTTCACATTCAGGATTGCAGATCAATTGCAACATTTTTTGTCCACTTACATTGTCACCATCTACAGTGATTTTTTCTCTGCTAGTGGAAGAATTGTGATATTGGTTGGCCACTTTGGGCCAGAGACTTTTTTTTAGAGTATCTTAACATTTGCTGATGAAATTCATCGACACCAGTGAACCAATTCTAATATATTTGGTGACTTTATGACCTCCAGTGCAACCAACATGAAGAAAATGTATGTATAAATTCATGTATAAATGAAAATAAAAAAAACCTTTTCTGCTTTGGGTACTCCACAAGCTTTCCACATATTTTCTCACACACCTCTGGTGATAGCTAGCCAAGCAATGAGGGTGGTGTGGTGGGTTTTTTGCCCAAAGTTTCAGTATGTTTACATGCACACAAGAAACCGGTTTATTTGAGTCACACAGGAAACTGGACAATGTGTTTGTTTGTAATAGTAGTTGTTGGTGGGTCATTAAAGGACGAGTCCATCTGCGTTCTCCTCCAGGCTTTTCTACTGCTGTTCACTGCTGCTCCAGCAGCAGAGCAGACACCCGAGAGGACTAACGGCTGAGTGGGTGTTTCTGTTTGAACAGAAACCTACGTCAAGTCACATGAGAAAATGTTTTTAGAAGCACATGGGAAAATAGCATTTTGATGCTAAAACATACCTACTTTGACCAAAACTTGAATTTTCAGATTTGAATACATATGTTACACTACAGGGAAGCTATAGAATAATATAAAAACCTCAACAACAAAAAAACGGACCCATCCTTTAAGTATATTTAAGAGCTGCGATTGTAACCTCACTAGTGGAGTATAGGAGTGGAAGAGTGGAGATGATGGTGTATGAGCGTGAGATGGGCAGAGAGCCTAGAACTGTGCTTCATGGAGTGTACAAAGGAAGGGATAAATGAGTGGAAAAGACTTAACAAAAGGAGAGGAGAAGGGAAGGGTGAAGGAGCAAGGACATGTAGACGTGTGGTAGAAAAGGGAAGTAATGGCAGGATAGGCTGGAGAGAACTGGAGAGGAGACAAGCCTGACAAAAGCAGAAGAGCAGCGTGAAACAGCGGGTTCAAACAAACAGGCGATTCTTCAAGCTTTTCAGATAAGTAGAAAGGAGTATCAGATATAGAAAGAAAGAAGACGCTAAATGAAGGAATAAAGCAGAGAGTGTAGAGACAAGAGCAAGAGACAAGGAATATGGAAAAACAGTCTGAAACAAAAAACAAAACAAAACAACAAAAAAAAACAAGGGACAGTCGGAGACAGGCCGAGTAGCGTGACAGAGCCAGAACAGAAAAGTCTTTATCCCTGGACCAGGCGGAGCTGGAGAAGTGTCTCTACAGGGAGTTTGTATCCAGGGGACAAGAAAATACCCTTAACAAAATATGGCTCTTCAGAGGTTCTTTTTTTATATTTATAACAGAGCCTTTGGTGTCGGTTCTCTCAAACTTTGTGGTGCAACTGAAGATGATTCTTGTTTTCTTTGTAAAAGCTATATAAAGCTTGAACTTGTAACTACATAGAGGTCAAATAAAATCAGATCTGAACTGAATATTGTGTTGTAGGGTTACAATTTATCATTCTTTTGATTATAGATCGTATTTTATTGGTTAAATGATTAATCTGTCCTAGTTTTGTCCATGCCATATTCCAAAACCAAAATATATTAAATTGAATCCTAATATATAAAAGAAGCTCGAGTTAGCATATGTATGTTGATTCATTTCTACAATTTTTTTTTTTCAGCACTATTGTGTTGTGGAGCTTCTGAGTGAAAGTGCTCCTTTTCTCTTCTGTACTGAGGAATATATGTTGATATATATATGTTTTATGGCCACTCAGCTTTACACTTAACTGTACTTATCCACCAGTGCTTTGCCTTTGTCCTTTTTACAATGATTTGAATACACACCTCCAGCACTCACCTCCTGACTCCGCCTTACACTAATATTTGCTTTAGAAACTGATCTTCAAATAAAAGCAGAGGGGCGCCACCTCTCTTATACTCTCCTGCTCTCTGTTCCTCACCCCCTTCACTCTTCTCTCTCTTCTCTGTCTCTCCTCCACTCACCTTTCTAGTTTGCCCTCTTTGTCTTCTTTTCTCTGTCCCTGTCCTCGCTCCTGTTTCTGTCCTCTTCCTCTCCTCTATCCTCTCTACTCTTTGTGTGCCTCTCTCCTGAGGTAAATGCTCCTCTAGTGGTTGTTGGCCTGTTTCCCATCCTCTACATTCCCCCTTCCTCGCCTTGGGTTGCTGTGGAGAGGCACTGAGAGAGAAGCACTCGTCCTGCTCTTCTCTTTCTCTCTTTCTGCCAAACTCCAAATACCAGCAGCAGAGGAGGCAGACACATTTTCTTACATCCTCCTTTATTGTGATCCCTGAGTCTCAAAGGTCACCATCAGATTCCTTTCACACACAAAATGTTAGCTGGTACTTAACTCTAGAAGCTGAATCTTTACTGTACCATCTTTAAAGTCTGTCTTTCATCATTACAGCATTAGATTGTTACATTTTTACAGCTTAATCTACAGCAATATTTTCACTTATGTAGCCTTCGATTACTATTGCCCTTCTTCTCAAACAGGAGAAAAGTTGAGATGAAAGAGGAGAAAATGTTTTCAGTTTCCCAAAAGTTGCCATAAAGTGCAGGTTTGAGAAAACAGAGAGAGCTGACACATCATACTACAGCACAGGCTAAGCTGTAGCTTCAGGAAGAATTGTAATAGGCAAACTAATTTGCCTAGATACTCCCATACTGCAGGAGTCCAGGGCAGGGTATGTTCAGATCACCTCTCAGATAAACAGTCAGTCAACCCAACTTGAATGTGATGTCATCCAAAATGGGGCATTTTCATGCCTGCATGTGTTGTGTTTTTGCTCACATGTGACTGTGCGTAAAAGCCAGTTTGAAACGGTCTTGGGTGTGTTTGCTCTTCACTGTGGAGCGCTCTGAGCGGTGTAAGTAAGTGGAAAATCACTGCTGTGTTATAGAAGGTGTGTCTCCTCATAGTGCGCATGTTGCCTCTGCTGCTGCTGCTGCTTCAACATGGCAGTTAATACACTTTAGACACAGAGCAGCTCGGACAAAGCGTGGGATGTAATTGTGGTTGTCTGGAAATGTACTTGTTCATTAAGGATATGAGTGTGATTATTGTAAATCTGCTCTCAGTGTCAGGAGAGAACTCTTTAAGATAAGAGAGCTTTTTCAGTTCTTAATAATTAGCAGGAATTGGAAAATAAAAATATCTCCAACAAGGTAAAGCACATCAAAAAGAAACACAAAGCTCACCATCGATACACTAATGTACTCTAGAAATAAGATTAAAATGACATTACAGACAAGAATAGCTCTGGAAGGGAGAGCCCATGTTAATAATATTTTCATGGATTTTTTTTGTTAGCAAGTCAAAGCAAATAAAAATAAATAAATCTTGACGGTCGCAGCAGGTGACTACATGTATATGGGGATGTACATAAATTATTTTTAATGTAATTGGCCTGCGGTAGACGTTACAAGGCTTTTACATGGCAGCAGTGTAATGCATTACTCAGCACTTTGTACCCATCAAGATCAGATCGAGTTTCTGTGCATCTGAGTTCGAATGAGAGCGAGAGAGACCACTTTGTTCCCATCTTAGTTCAATCAGATTTCTCTCTTTGTCTGTGTGCTTCAGAGAGAACGGATGCGTGCTCAGTAGGAGTGATGAGTACGTCTTTGTGTGCTGAAGTCTTTTTAGTGCCCCTCAGAAAACACAGAAAGGCTAAATGTTGCTTCAGGTCTCTGTTGACTCTGTCAGCCTGTACGAGCCAGTTTGGAGAACCATAATTTCTTTCTAAAATGCGCTCACATACACACAGATTTAAAATTTGATTATTTGTACCATTGGGACTGGAGATAATGTCATTTACTCCATGTTAACACAACTAGAGCCTTCTTCAAATGGCCAGTCAACGCAGCACAGTTAGTTAATGTTTTCATTCTGCATGCATGCATAAGTCAAACATAAAGCTGCAGATATTTAGGTTATACAGGTTTTATCTTAATTATTTAATGTGGCTATGGCAACTAAGTATGCAGTGAAAAATAATTAGTGCACATCAGTCTAATTACCGTCTTAACTCTTGATGATTTTGTAGTTGATATCACTGTCTGTTATCTCCTCAGGTAAACAGCCTCAAGCTTGAAGATGTCAAAGATCTGTGCTTTGGTGTTGATGACACGTGAGTAAAACCCACTGAATCTAATTTCATTAAATTTTGTCACAAGTTTCTATTTAGTCATTCAGTTTGTCATCACTCGAACACTGTCGTTATGTTTCGTGATTAAGTTCTCATGACCTATCAGCTCCACTTCCCACTTACTGAGGAAATTCTGCTTGAAGTCTTGTCTTCCATCAGCATATTGCTCAACCATTTACATTTTTGTGACACTAAATAACATCTCAGACAGGAGAGAAAAGGCAGAAGGGTGGATGAGTGGTTGTCCCTGCTCTCTAAACTCTAAACTGTCTGATGTGATTATGTGTCCCATAGTGATATACTGTTGTTAGGAAAGTAAATTCCCCTTTAGGTGAAGTGTCTCTACAGTAACAGTGTTGAAAAGGTGAGGGCTAGCTTCAGGTCTTGTAAAAGAAAAAAGACAAGGGGATGAGGAGGAAGTAAGATGAAACAGACAGAGGTTTATGTAACACTTTTAAACAGATCTGGTTTTCCAATAAACACAGCAAAGATTGAAGAGGTTTTTAAGAGGTACTTTATTCACTGACACTCACAGTTTTATATGACCGTTCTTCATATCAGACATGGCACCTGTCTTTTCTCAAAAGTACCAGTAAGATATAAGTATCAGAAGCTACTACAATATGAAGTTAATGTTAATTAAAATTATTATTTTTTTATTTTGACAGTGTTTAGACCGTGTGAATCTATACTATTTGTACATTCTCTATACTTTCATTTTCTATCCAACCTTCATGAAGCCTAAATTACTAAATGAGACACATCAAGCTATGTTTCACTGCGTGTGTGTGTGTGTATGTGTGTAATGTTTGTCTCTCTTTCTGCAGTTGTCTCCCTGGTATTTGCAGAAGGGCAGAACTGTAAGGACACTTCTTACAGTTCACAAATTCCTTTCAATCAATCAGTTTGAGTTTTAAGGTTTTGATTAGATTTCATTGAAAATTTTTTATCATATAATTGAGAGTAATGTTTGTTTTAAGTTGAAACGTAGTGACCTGATGGTCAGGCATGTCAATCATTAGTGAGAAAATCAAACTAGGCCATTGTGTGTGCTTCTCTCACTTTGTACTGTTGACTTTATTATGTCATTGTTTGATATGTAGATGTTACTCTGCATTTATCTGCGGTTCATACCAGCTTTTAACTGACCTATTTCATTTCTGTTCCTGCAGCTGAAGATGACCCATTTACCTTTGGTAATTCATTGTTTTTACCTAATTATTATCATTATTATTTATAAATTAAGGGAAGTAGGAAGATAATCTGTGTCATCGACAGTACTTGACATTTCATGGTTGTTAAGTTTACAAGAATAAAATATACACATCATCTTTTACATGTAGATATCTGTATTGTGTGATAATTGTTTACTGCTTCTTATCTTGTTTTTTATCATGTATTACTGGGTAATTTGCTCATATGTTTCTTGACTGTGGTGACATTGACTTGACTTTTTTATATTTAACTTGTTTTTTTGTTAATTCTCTAATGGAAACCATGATCTGTTTGTGCAGACTACCACAGACTGCGTGTTGGAGGCCTGATTCTAGCTGCTGTCCTCTGTCTCATTGGCATCACCATCCTGTTCAGTAAGATGCAAATTACGCACACACCTATATCAACACATCCATAATCCTGTCATAAACAGTCTCCAACAATGTTCAAATGCATTCAGATGTCATAAAGAGAGTCCATGCTTCTTTTCTCTTGCTCCAGGTGGCCACTGCAGGTGCAAGTTCAACCAGGACAAGAGGTGATCCTCCATACAGTTAAACATGTAACACTTTTGTGTAGTTGCAGAGAAACATTTTTTAATATTATATTGTAAAAGTTGAACTTATTACAAGCTTACCAAGTTCCAAAGATGGCAAAGCTTTAGTTAACAAAGTCACTGTAGATAGAAATCATAGAAGTCTACTGCTTTCTCTTCTCTTACTCTCTACTCTCTTCTCTTCTCTTTGCAGAAGGAGGACAGGAAGCAATGCTCAGCAGATGCTCAATGACCAAGGTAGTGTATATTCACCTACCAGCAAACATCTATTTATAGCATAACCCCTATTAACTGTCATGGGTGTGAGAAACGGAAATTAGAGCATCTTTAGCTTCTGTACTGTGACGTATTGTCCATTGAAATGGAATATTTGAGCGGTGTAGTTACAAGAGGGATTTCAATCAAATCCTTTACATTTGATTGGACCCCTAAAAGCTTTGAGTTTAGCGTGATACAGAGCTGCAGAGAGAAACAGAGCTACAGAGGACTGTTTGCTCCATGCACATCTCCCTCACCTGCTGTTAGATCAGGAGGAGGACGAAGGAGAGATGAATTTATTAGACGTCAGCCACATAGTTCTATAAATGAAAACAAAGATTTTGCCCACTGATATCCAAACATGCATCTCTTCCTATCTCTCTCCTCATCGTTCTGTTAGCTGCAACGACCCACAAACGATGACGTGAGGTTATATATGACCGGTGTGGCAAGCTACTTGCCCAAAGTCATATTTTAGTGGATTCATTTTTGTAAATGCCCCTGAGTTCAAGATGAGTCATCATACAGGAAGAGAAAAGACAGGGATTTTGATATAAAAACAAACACTTGACACTGATTTTTTGACATATATTTGGCATATAACAAAAGGTAAATGAACAATTAACACAGTGACACAGAATTAAAACAGGGGAAAAGTATTTTTCATTTAATGGGGCCTTTAAATCCACCCTCAACAGCCAAGACTGTGTTGATGACCAGAACAGCTAAATGAATATAAATTACTCATCAGTTTCACTGCAGTTTACTGTAACTAAGTCCTACTAAAGTGCTTATTAACCCACAAAGGAAACTGTGTTTGTAGATGTGGTTTACTGTAAATGTCAATGGAAAAGATGATCTCCTATAACCACAGACACATGTCAAGAGCAGCAAGGACAACAACTAAAACCAGTGCAGAGAATATTTACCTTTCAGATTAACACACACTAGATATTCTAAAAATATATATACTGGTATTCCCACTTTTACTGTAATTTCTTTGCTTTCCAAACAAAAAAAAAACTACATATGTACTTGATATATAAGAAATGAAACCCTCTGGTCAAGTCTCCATTGTCTTACTAGAAAGCTTTTATTCTGGGCACAGGAAGCAGAGTGTACACTCGAATGTAACATACAGAATGCTTAGCATTCACAGTGAATATTCACGCTTTATACAGACATCCAACCCTTTGTGTAATAAGACAGTAATTCCCTGCAATCTCATTTGGTTACAGTGATGTTAGCTCTGAGATATTATTACAAAATGATCTGGAAATAAAATCAGTTTTATCAATAAATAATTAAGTGTGGACTAATGAGCATTAAAACTGATTACAGTCTCTGCTTCCCGGGCCCAGAAGAAATGCTTTCTAGTAAGATAACGGAGACTTGACCAGAGACTTTAGTTTCTTCTGCATCAAACTGTTGTACATATATGTATGTCGACATATGTAGCTTCTTTCCCTCTGAAACATTCAAGATTTCATCACACACTTGACCTTCTGCCAAGGTCTAAAGTTATATTTACTCTGTCCATCTGTTTCACTGTAAACAGCCTCATGTCACACACACACTAACACAGTATGGACAGCACACACAGTGCTGGGCTGAAATGCCATGGACCGCGCTGTTCAACAGGTGGTGGCACTCAGGGTGTCTGGCATACAGAGAAAGATGGAGGGAGAAGAAGGGCGGTGTGAGGCAACCATACTCCTGTTTTATACAGTGACGCAGCCGCTTGATCATATTTACACACAAAATAAGCATGATACAGCTGCAATGACATACTGAAACAAGCAGACTGAATATATGTGTGATATGATCTACCGTAAAGTGCTTGTCTTGTATCATGGGGAAGACCGTTTTTTTTCAGATTTTTGAGGTTCAAGTGATTAAAAACGCAGAAAAGTCAACCACTAGAGGGCTGTGTTGTTTCTGCTCCAGGAACTTGTAGATTCATGATGGAGGACCTATAGCTACTGTATGTACTACAGTAAAACAGCTAACATGGATGAGCTCAGACACCCATTTCTTTCACCCTCAGATTATAACACAAACTTTCTGTTATGAAAGTCTCAAGCTGAGGAAACCCCTGATGACACAGATGATGTCAGATGCTGCTGGAAAAGCAAGCTACAAGCTAGTTAGATTTTAGCAGCCCTGGTGTAGATAAAAATACATTAGTGGCCCATATGGAAAAACACAGTGTGTGTGTGTGTGTGTGTGTGTGTGTGTGTGTGTGTGTGTGTGTGTGTGTGTGTGTGTTTACAGTATATAACCAACTCAGCAGGGGCCTACAGGGATTTACTGCACTCACTCACTCTGTCTTTCCACTGCTCATTATCTGAGCATGAGTGGCAGTGTGTTTCTTCTCCATCTCACTCGCATAAGGAAAACCTTGCATGCAGAGATTCTAACACACAGTATTAACCTCATTTCTCAGGGTTATAGGAGTTTGATGACTGTGAATTCCAGGTTATAATATCTAAATGAAAGACCAGTATAAAAAATGTAATAAATACTTCAATAGAGGCTTCACTCATCTCCAGTTTCAGGACTGTCACATGATGCTTTTTGTATGGTATCATGTTACTCATCACAAATTCAAATTAACCATTTGAATTTAGAAGCTCACTGTCTGTGTGTTTGTCCGCAGGTCGCTCTTGTGATTGTTAGACGTCACCCAGAACACAATGACTTCCCAAACCTGCAACCGACAGATCACAGGGGCAGAAGAGGGCAGCCGCACGTCGATTTGTAACACCCAACGAGAGGCTTTTGTTTTATCGTTACAGAAAGCAACAGGAAGTAGTTTGCTGTGTACCTGTTGTGAGTTGTGATGTTTTCTGCCTGATGATTGAGCTACTGATCTGCGGCCTGCTCCTCTACACACACACACTCGGACATACACACACTTGTACACACAATTTTTGTCACTTTCATTTCAATCAATTGAACCTTTTTGTTGTTTAGAAGTTGAAACAGTTCTTCAACTTTTGAGAAATCCCACTGTAACAGAAATGAAATGTTTTGTCATTCATTGTTGAATTGTATTTGTGTTCCTAGATTTTGATTGAACTGAAGGCGACTTCAAACAACTGTAACACAAACCTATTACCAAAAAAATTCCTTAAGTGTCCACATATTGTAGGTGGTGTCAATGTCTCACACTACTTCTGTTGTCTGTATTGTATGTGTAAGATAAACATGGATGTAGATATTAGTTGCTTTTATTGTGACCAACCTAATCCACTGTCCCTGCTTTCATGTCAGATACATCAAATACAAATAGTCATATATTTAGAGTGGTGTTGATAATTCATGATAATCTTTTAATTCTCATGTTTAGCTTTATGGAGGAATGTAGTGGATTGCACAGGTCAGAGATACAGAACGAGTCTGTCATGTTTCTATAAAAGAACTATTAAAACAACTATGAACAATGGACCTTTCTTTAAAACTGTGTGTGTGTGTGTGTGTGTGTAATGTGCATGTGTGTATGTGTCCCTAATGAATGAGTGCAGTACTAATAGTAGTATTCAATTCAAAGCTGTATTCAATATTCCAGACTACTATCCAGTCACTGCAGTATAAGAGGGATAGTACTTGTTCATCCCTCTGCAGTTATCGACATCTGAACACCACCACAGTATGCTGTAAATTGGATTTGCAAAAACAAAATGAGACAAAAACAGAAAGATATTGATGTTAAGAAAATCAGAAATTGTGGCCCTGTTAACACAGTTAAAGGTACTGTGTAGAGTTTTTGTCCTCCTGTAGCACTGTGGAGTAGTATTTCATTAATGAGTGGGTCTTCTGAACGCAATGGAGGACACACATGTGCACAGTTACTACAAATTCCTGCCGGTCGTTTCATCCACTGATCTGCGGCAATATGCCCACAGAAAAAGAGTTAGTAAAGATGGATATAAATAATGCAGGATTCAGCTCTGGATGGATTAGGCAGGTAGTAGGCTTGCATTAGCCTTTTGCCTTGCTTAAGAGACAACAAGGAAGAGGTGAGTACTGTGTTATAATGTCATTAGCATCTTTATCATTTACATTATTATGTTAACTGTTGGTAGAATTGCAGAAAAATAGACTGAAGTCCACAAAACAAAACACTACATCTGAATTGTGATCAATACTGATAAAGGCTTCTCACATAAAGTACAAGTACCTCAAAATTGTACTTTACTTTTAAGGAAAAAAAGACAAAGATAGGCCTAAAACAGGCTGTGTCAACCTTCACTTAAAAAGGTTTATGTCCATATTCTCAAGATTTTTTATTGATCAAGGGGAACAAGTTTTTATAACAAACAATCAACAGGCAGCACAAACAGGTACATAAACATAAAATGACCTTAAAAAAGGGAGTACAGTTAAACAGAAGTAGAGTGGGTCACAAGTACACTATTGTCCATGACTGCAGGTCTTTGAGTGCTGTTCACTACTCACTGCTTTAAGTGTTTTCAAGAAATTAAGCTTATATCCTTAGATATCCTGGGCTGCTTGTTCATTCGAAAAGTGTTGCTTCTGTAAAGTCTTGACTGACTGAATTTTACATTGAAGATGAACAAGTTGTTTGTTTTTAGCTTTAGCAAACGTTGAGAGAGAAATACAAAAAACACTGATGAAGCAGTTAGTCGCCTCCCATATTCACATTTGAGGATTAACACAGTCACCTCTATTGATGTTTACAGGTTGTTGTAGTTCGGGTCTGAGTGAACTAGCAAACCCTGTGTTAGTCAGTAAGGTTGAATTGAATCACCATTTGGTAGCTTCGGTCAGGATAAACTGAAACTGAAGGCCACTAAATATTGCTGAATGGTCAGAAAGAAGAACTGAGAGGTGAGATTGCAGTTGAGGCCACCACTGTAATAACGATATAGCTACTTTGGCAACATTGCTTCAGAACTTTCTTGCCTAATTTTATTTCTATGAGTGCTCCAACTACAGTTACATCCATAAAATATCTAATCTATCTAATAATATATAGTCATTGTCATGTGAAGGAAAAACTGATTATAAATGGGTTATTATGAAGGCTTGAGGAACTTGAGATGTGCTGACTTTGAAGACAGTGCAAACCACAAAATGATTTGTATGTCAAAAATGACTCATAAATAAACTAAGATAAATGCTGTCACACTTTATAAATTGTTTTGTGTGTCTTTTTAAGTCTGTAGACTGTAAAAAAAAAAAAAAAAAAACATGATCAGCCTTTTCATACATGTTAATTAAAAGACTCTCTTAGCTCATCATTCAGGGACCCATTTCATATAGTCCAGCTTTCAGACTTCCACTATAATGTGACTGTTTGGATGCTTTACAGATAGAGTAGGGAAAAACAATGAGGGGGAGAGGCAGACAGCTTTTCACTATTACAGGTTATCCACTACATATGCTTTAGCCTTTCCAACACTGCCACCTTCTGTTTGGTTTTATACATTTTTTTTTCACTTTGAAGTGTCAATGCAAACATATGTCCTTGTGGGCTTTTAGATGGAATCAACTGGACTATTAAATAGAGTGGATGTTTAATATTTACCTATGGTACTTAAAGGACATTATCAACTTACTGTATGCATTACTTTAGCCTGTTGAAATAAGACGTGAAACTACAGGAAGTCTCTCAGCATTCACCTCCTAAGTCAAGGTGGACAAAACAGCAGCATGGCCAGACTAACCTGTTAGGGCGGCCCTAATGACTCCAAATTCCTGCTCTCCCTCTGCATTGTTTTTGTCATTTCTGAGTTTCCATCTACACAGTGCACAAAGCAGACTGCGTATGGCAGGTTAATTATGTGCCAAGGTCCCCATCTCCAAACTGCTCGGTCCACAGGAGGTGGTGATGGAGGTGTTTACTAAAGTCCTGCAGGGCTTCTGGTTGCCTCCGTCAAACATGTCCTTCGACATGCCGTCGCAGCAGCTCTGTAAAAAAAATGTTGGAGTTACTCAGGTTGTTCTGGACCGGGTGTCTGTACACCATTCTGCATCAGGTCACCTTCTCACGCTCCATCAGAGACGTCGTGGTCCTGTCTATCCAGGAGAAGGTTAGACAGAGTTACACTGACAACGTCCTGGTGAAGAGGCTGAACTGCTTTGCAGCAGAGGTGCTGAACACGATCACTGATGTCACAGTGGGAGAGATCTGTGTGCTGTTTCAGCCTCAGACTGACCGAGACACTCAGCTCCTCCCACCTCCTCTGATGCCTCCAGCTGAAGCTCCTTCAGTCCTGGAGGACAAGACTATGAACCAAGAACCCAACAAAGAACCAGACTCTGCTGTGGTTCTCCTCCACCTCATCATGTTACTCCTGCTGATGGACTTCCCGCCATCACTGCCATCCAGGAGTGTTTAACCATCAACCAGGATGAACCAGCTGAGCAGCCAGCACCTCACCCAGAACCAGATTCTGCCAGTCAAGCCAAAAAGAGGAAGGGTGGAATCAGATGCTTGAAACAGCCATATATAACATGAAATCAAGGAGCCCAAATGATACTGGGTTTTTTGGTACTGATATTAAGATCCAAAAATCTGATGATGATATATTGACCTATAGCAATTATTTTATACTTTAATTAAATGTGTTTGTAAGCCACCATTTTACAGTTGAAAAATAAGATTTGCTCTCTGGTGGACAAACTGTGTTACAGCAACGCCATTTCTGAATAATCTCAAATATATCTTTGGCATTTCTGTACTAATAATTTCTTGTTACTTCGACATAGTCAACATATACACTGATGCTGATATGAGCTGATATCAGACGATTTATGAACCTGGCTCCGAATAAATAGACAGAAAAGGTAACAAATGAGCCTTTTGAGGCACAGAGAAACTTCATGTGAAATAAAACTTTTGATGTATCCACGTTTCTTTAGGAATTTTATGGTTTTACATTACAGTATATTTTTTATTGCACACACCATGTGCTCATTGAATGAAGGTATCACTGATCAGTATTCAGTTCATGTTGAGTTGAAAAAACTTGTTATTGCTATTGAAATGTTGGTCACGACATCCTGTTAAGAGTCTTTGTAAGAGTTACAAATCATGAGTCACTGACTGCCATCTTGCATATCAATGTGTTTAGTTTCTGCAGACTTCATGACTCCTCAGTGTGCTGCTTTGTGACAAAACCAGAGGTGAGGAAACATCAGACAGCTTCAACTAGATTTTTTATATGTTCTGTGAAAAAGAAATCCTGAACAGAGTGTTGATTATACAATATGAAAACCATAGAAGGTCAAAATATGGAGGTCTGGGTCACCCTGGTGGCCTAAGGATCTAAGGTGCCAGCAACAACCCCACTTCCAGTCATTTCTCTTTCTCTTTGCTGTCTTTCTCTTAAGCTAAAAGCTTATTTTTATTGTGGTCCTTTCAAGAAACCACAATGGAAATAAGCTTTACGATGGTTTGCTCCTTGAGCTTTTAAAATGAGCTTTGCAATTTATTCATTAGGAAGGAAATTATTTCTACATATTTTTGAGCAACACTCAATGTAAACATAACATTTGGTTGTTTTCAAGAAAACTCCACACGGTACCTTTTCCACACAGGTGTTTTCAGTTAAAAGCTGATACCTGGCCACAGTTATGGTGGGGATTACACGATGTTACCAAACTCCATTAGCTTGACTGTAATTAATTCAATTAGGTAAAGAATCTGCTATATGATTGAGGGATCTTGTTTATTTTATTTTATTTTATTTCATCTTATATGTTTAGTTTATTTGCCTGATTTTTTTATTTTTTTTAAAATCTGTATATAATTTTCTATGATGTGCCACATGCATGAGATTTGATTTCTATTTATGCATTGGACATAAGTCGTTTTTTATTTGAATTAAATTGAATTGAATTGAATTGAATTTATTCCGTGTATTATGATGACTCATACGTGTAGCTCCCTCTGCCGGGATGTACCTGTTGTATCAGTAATGGATGTCTATATCTATGTCCACCTGTTATGGATTATGTTGATTGCCATCATACACACTGAGGAAGGGCATCTTGCCCGAAACGTCCGAGTGGCAATTCAATCAGTTTATTAGGTGTGCTGTCCTAATCCTCTTCTTTATTCAACTGTAATTAATTCAACCTTGCTGGTGGTGTATGACTTTGACATAACGTCAACTGAACCGTGTGACTGTATGTGGATTAATGCAGCAAGTAGTGTAGATGCTGCCGTAACACTCCTTTCTGAGGACGAGTGTTGCTGAGATAAGAGGAGATAAATAAAAGGAGGGGCAAAATTATAAACATGTTATAAACCATTGCCTTTAGACAGGCCAGGGTAAGAGACCTATTCAGAGGCCAAACAAATTCATCTTTTGACAGTTTTCCAGTGTTTGCAGAGAATGAACAATGTATTTACCATTCAGATTCAACCACGACAAAATATACCAGTCCGTTTTACTGAGCTGTTTTAATTGGCGGTGTTTTGTTTATTTGCCACACAGTCCGTCAGTTTAAGAGGCAGGGAGATGTCTGTACACGCCCAGACGGTACTGAAAGAGGAGGTCGAATAAGGCAAGGTGTGTAGGGGATTTTAATTTGAGCTTTACAGACCTGTCTCCTGTTAGATTTCTTGTGTAGTCATTTCTTGAGAGCCATTTTCATTTTATAGAAAGGCTATCTCTCCATCTAGTGGACACTTATATATCTGTGTCTGTTTTATCGCATCTATGTATACAACATATGGGTGGTAAAGACGAAAAAGAGTACCGGACCTCCTTGAATCTCCAGAACAGCTTCGATGCTTCTTGCCATTGAAAGTTTCTGACCTCTTCTGGAGCGATGGAGCCCATTCTTCCCAAAGAGTTGATCTATTGGTGATGAAGAATGCTGTCTAACATGATGCCCTAAAAATCTCACATAGGAGTTCAACTGGCTTGAGATTTTGGTCACTGTGAAGGCCATATAGCACATGATTCACATCTTCACACTCATCAAACCATGCAGTGAATCCTCGTGCCCTGTATGAAAGAGAGAAAAGAGAGAGGCAGCAAATGCAAAACATGATGTGTGCAGAAAAGAGTATGAAATGACTGATTGTAAATGAATGTTGAATGTAAGAGTCACTCTAAACCACACGCATAAATAGGATTGTGTTGTTATTTATTTATATAATGCAGTAAATGGTAGTCCGAGTAAATGTTCCGAGAGGCCCAACCTCGCCTCCCATGGCCCCTCCCTCTTGATTTATTGCTTATGGTAATGAGAAGGCAGAGTCAAGCTAGCATTCAACAGCCAGAATAGCACCGGGAGTTAAATGTATTCGCGTTAAAAAATAAAAGCCAAAAATATTTAGTATTCATGTTTACTCATAAATGTGTTTGGATTTACTTTTTTCTTTTCTGTAGATTTCACAGTTATTAGGTGTTTTTGGTGAAATTGTATGTGTGGGAAGAGTTGAATGGGAGGTTGAGGATGAAGAAGAGCTTTTATTTAATATTTATTTTTATATCCTCCAGTGTCTGTTGCTGTGTTTCATGAACCTCCTTTAAATTAGTTTATTCTCAAGGGGTATATCCTTACAAGAAATCTCATGACGCACATACAGCATGTTCCCATATACAGTATGTTCCCATGCACAGGGCCTGTGTAATGGGAATAATCTTGGAACAGAGCAGTCATAGTGTGGACAATGTCCAGAGTCCTGTAAAAGCCAAGTGACGTAAAACATTTCCCAACCCAATAGTAAATTAAATTTACATACAGCATGCATGACTTTCAGCCTTTGTGACACCTCATCTCAAACTATTTGCCTACAAGGGTAAACAAATAATAATAATAATATAATATAATATAATATAATATAATATAATATGTGTATATATATATATATATATATGTATGTATATATATGTGTGTGTGTGTGTGTGTGTGTGTGTGTGTGTGTGTGTGTGTGTGTGTATATATATATATATATATATATATATATATATATATATATATATATATATATATACATACACACACACATACATACATACATACATACATACATACATACACACACACTAACACATATATATCATTAAAACAAATGACTATATTTAATAAATATATATAATATATAATATAATAAATATAATAAATAAATATACAATATAAGAAAGCCTTACGCTAAAATGAGTCTTCAAAAGCGACTTTAAAGAAGATACTGAATTTGCAAGTCTGAGATTCTGTTCTGGCTCTATAATAGTGATGCTGACAGAAAAACTCTCCTTTTAGTCCTCAGCCTTGCATTAGGCACTGCCAGAGGACCTCAAACTGCGTGCAGGCTGATAAGAGGAGAGTAGCTCTGAGATGTAATCTGGTACCATGAAGAGCTTGAAATGTAATAAGTAGGATCTTAAAATCACTGAACTGGCAGCCAGTGTACAGACACTGTACACTTAAATTATTTGGTATATTATGTTCTTAATAATAACTGTGATAGTTACATTTAGCCAAAATATAATCAATGCTCCGTTATTAATAATTTCTCCCAATACAATCTGTAATCAGCTGATTAGTCCAGTCAGAAACTCAGGCTCATGTGCGACAGTGCTTTTCATTTGAAACTCATGACAGGAAGTGTTTTTTTTTAAATGCCTGTCTTGTCTAATGAGACAAAAAAAAAGTTATAGCCTCCGCATTGAGACAGTTCACCTTGTGCAAGTGGACATACCACACAGAGGACGGTATTGGAAATTTACCATAAAACAGAAAGGTAGGAAATACATTTAAAAAAAAAAAAAAAGAGAGAGACAGAGAGAGAGAGAGAGAAAGAAAGAAATAAAGGGGGGCCGATTTTTCTTTCTTCTGAAAGCACAGATAGAGAGCAAACTGTTGCAGGATGGACCCCAGCAAGTCTGCGAGCGCTCCTCCGGCGGGATGGGCTGACGAGAAGGCGTCAATGTGCCAGACGCCCCCTCCGCCCTACCAGGACAACCCGCAGACCGGGTACCCTCAGCCCGGCCTGGGGTACCCGCCTCAGGTGCAGGTAAGCCACTCTAATTAATTAATGTAATTAATTAATTACATTAATTGATTAATTACATTAGTTCCTCTTTGCCAGAAATAAAGAATTATTTAAACTAGTGGGTTTCAAAGTGGGGTCCGCGGACACCCAGGAATTCGGTTCTTGAGAGGGTTCCAAGAGGTCCCAGGCAAAAAAGGGGAAACATTATTTTCGCTATAATTCCATCCATAAATAACACAATGATGGGATATACGACTATTTTGGTCATGGGGTTCATACTTTTCTGTAATAAAACATCTAAAAGCAGGAACCTTCTCCGACGGGGACCGTGGGACAGTTTAGGAAAACATGAAAAACATGACATGAAAAAGTCTGAGAACCACTGCTTTAAACAATTTGAACCGCATACAAATAACATTACTATGTTTGTAGAACATTTTAAGAACCCTATTTTTCTCTTCTGCCCATTATCATGATATTTACTGCACAGTAATAATATTTAAAGCACAGCAATATGTTAGTTTTGGAAGGTTTCTTAAAATGTAATTTTAGTACATTACAATGATGTTCTTAGTGAATAAATGAACAAGCTGTTACTTATTAATGTTAGTTGTGAGCTTCGTATCAAAAGATAAAACCTTTTTGTTTTATTTTAGTCTTTCAATGTTAATGAAAATACCAGCAAAAATAATATTCACAGCAACTCAAGAACCTTTGTTTGTACCTTGGTGGTTAAATGAACAACAGTTACATTAGTGCTGTAACATTAAATGCCCAAAATCTGTTCGATTCAGTTTCACAGTTGCCACATCTGATTATTTCATCAGCAGGATTTGTGGCCAAATTTCTGTTCAGCTGGAATCAGATTCAGATTTCACTTCCAATTTCAGGTGAAAGTTTCATTTTCCTCTAAATGAGAAGTACTGTGTGTGTGTGTGTGTGTGTGTGTGTGTGTGTGTGTGTGTGTGTGTGTGTGTGTGTGTGGCCTGCAGGGCTATGGATCCCCACCACAATATGGAGGTGCAGGATATGGACAACAGCAGTATCCCATGGGTCAGCAGTACCCAGGACAGCAGGCCACCGTCGCTGTCCAGCCCACAATGTACGTGACTCGAGGCCCGCTGGCTAACCCTGTCAATGACTACATGTGCTACTCCATCTTCACCATGCTGTGCTGCTGCCTGCCACTTGGAATTGCTGCCCTCATCTATTCCATTTCCGTGAGTCAGATTTATTAGTATTTATAGTATATTCTTCACGGCCTGGTGCACAGCTATGGTTACACAGAACAGAATTTCCCCAAACCTGATGCAAATCACTGAATCCTGAACATGTGCCAATACAGAGTCTCAGTGTTATATTTTTATATCACTACAGCTGCACGGTACACATTTCATAGATTAGTAAAAAAAAACAAAAAACAATCACACTTAACTAAATAGACTGCATCACAATTTTTTTTATTGATTTTTATTATTTTCTAAATCAAAATAAAGCAACCTTGTCATAAATAATAACATAAATAGCTCTTACAAATAAAAATAAGCATTGATCCAAAAAGTCAGGTCATTTTTCAAATTGAAAGACATGAAAAATAGCTGTTACTGCCACCAAATGAAACACTGCAGAGGTGGAGAGATGCCTAATAATTCTGGATGCAATACTGTAGTCGTAAGTGACTAATGATAGATACAGAATAAGCAAATGATGAGGCTTCTGCCATGACTGTTGTCAAGTGTGTTATAGCTGCAAACCAGATGATGAGAATAATGAAAACTCTACTTTTTGTAAACACTTATTAAAGATTCAGGATCTAGTCAAAAGTAAATATGTACATTGTTATTCTGGCTTTTGAAATGAGCTCAACTATGATGAGACTAATTTGTAAATAATTAAAAGAGGCAACTATAGACTGTAAAAAATAATGCACGTAGCCACTGTGACATCACCCATTGGTTTGTGGACTCCCATTTTGAAGCCTTGAGTTTGCATTTTGACTGTCACTATCTTGGATTTTGGAGCCAGAAGTGGCCATATTTAGATGAGAGGGTGGAGATGACCCTAATGCCAGCTACTGGCTTGGTTAGCAGAGTGCATTTACAGTCTATGGTTAACTGTGATAATGCTAATGCTAATTTTAGCTAGTGAAAAACATGCTTAAAACCATTAAAACAAAATGAACTTAGTGGAAAAACTAAACATCCGACTCCTTAGAGTCTTTTAGTTCAACCAAACGCTGAACAAGACCTTTTCAGGCGACCAAAATGTTATTATTAACTTTCATGAACTGAAAAGACACTGAGATAGCAACGGCTACAGGTACGCCTATGCTCTGGGGTTACACCATGGTTACGTTATCTAACCAACGTTGTCACTGTGGTGACTCGCCTGTGATGGCACCCACCTGTCACTCAAAGCGGCTACGCCCTTAATTATGGATAACTTTAAGCATTAATAAAATTTAAACAGGTGAGTTATATAAAAATTCACCCCCTGTACAGTTGTCATGAAAGGGGAAATTAGCTATAGGGACCAAAACAGTTTTTTTGCACCAGGCTGTAAACATGTTTATTTCTGCTGTAAATTGCAATGTCTATGAGAATTGACTCGCTTTTGGAGCCAGCCTCAAGTGGCTGTTCGAGGAACTGCAGTTTTTGGTGTTGGCTTCATTTTTCAGTCATGGAGGTTGCCACTTTGAGTCATGGATGTATTATAAGAGCTGGATAGGGTGCTGCCGCTCAGCCTTTCAGCCATTTTTTCCCAGTGGTCACTTGCGGTATTGCAGCAAGAAATCCTCCTGTGGCTCAAAAAGCATTTTCCCCATAAACCACTATTGTAAAAGAGACGTCTGTAAAACTGTTGACAGGACACCTTGAACTGCAAACAAGATCAAATATGACTTTCTATTATGAATTTTTGATCCGTTTAGGTTTTAAATTTGTAAAACTTTACTCCAGCCGAGAAAATGATTTAAAAAATCTGTGACGTCATCACAATGTAAAGTCTATGGGCCGAGTGGGAACTTGTGGGCGGGGCCAGCGGGATAAACATTACTGCGCATATTCAGTGGGCCGCACAACATGGAAGCAAACCTGGAAGCTAGAAACATATTGAGGGGAATGCACCAGCTGAGCGGTTCTTATTGGACTGAATGGACGCCATTTTTGGTCAAGTATCCAGCTCTTATCATACATCCATCCTTTTAGGCAACAGCAGAATTTGATTATGTGAGGGTAGGTGCATGTGATGTGTTGTGCAAGAGCCAAGTTTGGGGAAGTGATTGAGGTTGCTGGGAGGGGCCAAGGTCTGTGAGGATGGGAGCATAGAGAGGAGAGAGAGAGAGACAGACAGAACAGGGAAGATAATGTCAACAGAAAATGGTGAAGAGGCTCTGTGTTCCTGAATGTTGTAGCAGCTCAGAGGGTCCTTACCAGTCATTTATATTTATGTATACTTATCAGTATAGCCTGGAGTGTAGATCCTGTACTTCTGACAAAGTAGTTAAAATATACATTGCCTCAGTTTAGATTGATTTGTTAATTAATATGCGGTCATGTGTTTTTGGCCTTTGAGGTCATTCAAAGAGTTAATGAGTTTGTTTTTAACCTGTGAGTCATAGCAGCGGTATGGCGTAAGGAGAGTGCACACTTTTTTTGGAGAAGGTAGTTGATGGTTTCCATGCAGTCGGCTTTAAAACTCACTGTGGAAAAACTGTTTTGTGACTTCCTACACATTTCTAAAACTAGTTAAAGCCCAAATATTTTTGTCCTTTTAACATTTAAGTACCACCAAGATTTACCAAGAGTCTTGGTGTGTCTTATGCATGGAAAGTTGACTTTTTTTTTTAAGTTAAAAGGTGCCATGAAATTGCCTTGATATGGTAATTTTCTCATGTGGTTTGCCATGTTTCCTCACATGTGGAGTGATGAATATTTAAATAGCTAATGTCTGGTACACTGGAAGAAACAATACCGGTAATGATTTAATGTTGTTTGGAATTTGAAACAAGGTCAGATGACATTTTCCTGGAAGCCTGTATGCTCATTTATACACTCTACATACATATGTACTGTGTTTAGTCTGTGTGTGTGTGTGTGTGTGTGTGTATCAGGGGTGTGTTGGTAACACACAATGTAGTGTTGCATAGCCTCTATAGCAACAGATGTTAATGTTAGGCTTGTTAATGTCCACATTCAGCATCCAGTATTTACTTTGACTTATGAAAGCGACACACAGAAATGAGTCCCACAGTCGTACTGTTCACACAGCTGTTTGTTCTGTGCCTTTGTTTTCTGATCATACTTCCTACAGTATATTAGAGCACAGTCTTCTCCAGGTCTTTATTGAACAGGCCTTGGTTAATATGTACACAACAGAATCCATTAGAAGACATCTATTCTTAATTCATGGCCAGTGGATCATTTGACTGGTGCCTTTCTGCATCTTTAGAGTTTGGAGCAATCACTTAGCCTGCAAGCTTATTTGGCCTCCGCTTCCAAAGCTTTTAGAGTAATGAACAGATCAGAACAGCACAGTATGATACTCAAAACTGCAGGACTGAGAAAGACAATACTTCTATGCGAAAAAGTGACAAATGCACCCCTTTTTCATGGCTGTACTACTGCATCCAAAGGAAAATTCTAGATGATTTGTGCATAATTGTGCATATAAATCCACATAAATATGTTATACAATGCTGCAGCTACGTTGTTATTGTTGAACTACATCTACACTGTAAGCACCCTTCAGCTGATTAAATTTATTAAAAAGTAAATTATATAAGAATTATAGTCTTTTCTGCCCTTTTCCAGAAATTGTAACTGCATGGAGCAACTTTGCGTCTACAAAATAGTAACAATGTGTGACTGAAAAACATGAACTTCAGCACGTAGAAAGTTATATAAGTTGGTGTCAACAAACTGCACTTTGTTTATACTGCTGGGCCAGTGTTTAAACTACGTCCACCTTAGGTAAGATGTTTAGCATTTCTAGACTTTTTTATATTCTAACTGGCCAATTATACACAAAAATCGATATATCTGTAATAAACCAAAATTGAATGATTCCAGTTATTGTTAGTCAGATTTGTTTGCATATTGGTGAACAACCTGTGCCATAGAAAGTCAGTTCCTGTTTGCACTGTCATTGTGGATGTACAGACAACAATCACTGGATCACTTGTACAGACACTAGAGACATAGTCTGAATTTTGTGATTCAAAGGCAAGATCTGAAGTCATAAGGAGAGCCTTATTTATATGATTTCAAAACACATTTTTCAACACATTTTTGGACATTAATCCTGGATGGACGGAGGAGATACCATGATTACTGGAAAGATCTAGCTGATTTCAGCAACATGTGTATTAACTCTGTCCATTCTAGTTTGAGTTACCATTTTGAGAAGAATTTGTTACAAAGGTTTGAAATTACTCGTTAGAAGATTATGTTTCAGTGAATCATGTCCTCACAGTGTTTCTATAGAACAGTGATGATGTGCTTACGTGTATATGACCCTGTTATCAAACTGCCATTTTGTCCATTGCACACAGTATAAAATACTGCATATGTGGAAAAGTCTAATCTAGGGCTGGATAGGTAGATTGGAAGCACTTTCTACAAAAGAGATAGCACATATGATATTTTCTTTGGATTATCCAAACTAACAGAGGCAGGAACTTCTGTTGCTGTTTAACTTTCAAAATATAGTATTTCATCGCTGTTAGCACAACACACTAAATTCCATTCGCCTCTATTGTATTGGGCTGGCAGCAGAAAACTGAGAGACATATATATGAAATCCCTCTCAAATAAAGACTACAGACTCCAGTAGACGTAGGGCTTCAGATTTGTAATCTTATTTATTTGTTCTTTAATCAGTAGTTCCTGTAAATGTTTATGACAGTTTTAGACTTTTGTTTCAGCAAAGTTGTTGTGTTTAGACAATATTTTACATTTGAATGAAAAAGGGGGTTTTGATGATCATGTGGTTACACTGAAAAACATTGAATACAGGCACAGTTGTGAGCGGCCTTGATAAAAAAAAAAAGCACTTCTCTTTTCTTCATTAAAAAAAAACATGCACCTCATCTGTGCTGGATTAAAATATGTTCTCACTCTCCTCACAAATCACTGGTCCATGAATATCACATCATCCGCAGGTGTTGTCATCAGGTCCCTTTGGAGCTCAGTGTGGGACTTTCACAAAATAATTTGATGTTTAACCCTTTGGGGCATAAAACGAAGTCGTGGCAAGATCAAGCATGTGCCATAATTGTTGGTGTACTTTCAGCTTTGAGTTAAGCCTCATGGAAAACCCCAGTATGACTGGATTTGTTGTTGTATTTACTTACAATCTGGATACCCTTCTCTTCCTGATCTTGCTAGTTTCTTTTCTTCATAAACAGTTACTCAACCTGTAGTCACATCCTGCTAGACTAAAGTGGATCACAAGCTTTTGAATTTAGCAAAAATCATGTCCCAGTTATTACATGCTACTGCACGTCTCTGTGCAGTAACTTACCCAGACTGACCTGTTTATTTGTCTCCTGCTCTAAACCATCTCATCGTCTTGCTTTTCCTAAATAGTCCGTGTGATAAATCACACCCTTATCATCGGTTACTTTCCCTGCTTCAGATTTTATGATGACACTCAAAATTTATGAAAGGACAAAGATCGTTGCAGTGTCCACCCTCATTGGAACAGCAAACTAAAGCACATGGAAAAGTTTCCCAGATCTAATTATTATTTCTCAAAAAACAACCTCATTTCTTTGTGGGATTGTAGCTGCATGAATGAGAAGCAGAAGACTTTCAAATGTGTCCTGGAGTCACCTTCTCTGAGGTATTTTGGAAACTCATTGAAAAGGACAGTGAAATATTGGAATAAATTGGTTCCTCCTTAGTTCACATCGCTTTGAAGCTGAAGAATAGATGTACTGTATGTTGAACACAGCGCTAACAAGATGACCATTAGTATGTTGGCAGTACATTTGTATCACATTTCAAAATTGTTGCTTTCATATGGTTTCACTCATTCAATGTACAGTGCAGAAGTCATAGAGATAAATAAATTAGATTTGCAGTTGGCAGTTGGGGACATGAACAGAAACAACAAAAAGTCAAAGCTGTGTACATAATGTAACTTTGCTGTTATGTACACAGCTGATTGCACAGATTGCACTTTCCATGATGTGTTAACACTCCACTGACCAGGTTTCAGTAGATAAGACTAACACTGAAAAATTGTGTTTATCTCAGCACTGAGGAGATAGCGGCTGCAGGGAGACGGTAAGAGCTGTAAGATAAGTTAGGAGTCAATAAAGCTTTAGATTATCATAGTAGTTGTCATGGAAACATATACTCTACTGTATGTCTGACAATATAAAAGGGCTTATTTTTCAACAATGGTGTTGAAACATCGATTACTTCAACCCAGCCACCTCAATGTCAGGGTTGACGTTTTCATCATGATTTTAAAATTATATATGAAAATGAAGTAAATGCAGTAAATTAATCATAAAACAGTCATCTATTTGAATTTTCCAATGTTATTCTCTCATATAATAAAAAGTAAAAAAAAACCCTACCTTGATGTGTGCACTCGATGCTGGATTAAGGCCTACATGTTGAATAAGCCACTTGTTGAACCACCTACGTAGTTTCCTTTTACAAATTTTATGCTTTGCTTCATTCATAATTATTCTAGGAAGTATTTTGCCCCACAGCCAAACTTTAAGTTGCCATTTTAGCTTGAAAAGTAACTGGAAGACACAGCTGCAGCTGAAAAGTTGATCCTGTCTTATTACCATTATAACAGCATTTCAAGGTAGGACTTAAGGATTTAACTGCAACAGTTGCACGGTAGTGATGATGATATACATGCGATAGTCGTCAGTATGTGAACACAAAAGTGCACAAACATGCACATGCTAAAATTCACACGTTCATGGGAATTTTTCCAATTTTTTTCCTGGGAAAAGGGAGAATCTTATATTCTCTTCGATACACACTGACTGCAATCAGCAGTCCAAAGCCAGTGTGCTGAAATGTTGAAGTCATCTGTCAACAATGTTACAACCCACTTTAGACACTAAACTTCATGTTCCTGTTGTGTTTTCTGTTGAAATCTGTCTCTGTCTTGCTTTGTTATGCCCCCTCTGTAGATCTCTGTCTGTCTTTCCACCACGTCCTCTGTCTCATTAATGTATCTGGCACACAGACAAGTCACCCAGTCACATTTCCTAATGTGAATGAGCCAACCCCCACTCAAACACGCATATGGGCCAAGCTAAGAAGTGTGAGACAACACTGTAAAGAGCAAAAAAAAAACCACCAACCTGCTGCAACCTGAATGTTAGAAGTTCCCTGCAAGAAACAGCAACACAGCATTAAGTCTGAGGTTGATTTAGAGTTTTCTGTCTTTTCTATAATAGCATCATTGATTATCTAAAACTGGTGATTTGGGGATTCACATCGCTGAGATTTACGCTGTTCATATAAGAGTGCAAGGTGCGTGACCAAATGAGTGTTACAGAAGAACAGAGAGGATCTGAAAGTAACCTACAAAGGATGGCAGTGACAAACTGACAGGAAAGATGAAACTCACTTCTCCATTGTGTTCTGTTATCAGATAATAAATAATCTACTTCCTTCCTTCCTGTAAAATATTAACAGTGTATTTGAATGGAATTGCTAAACACATTTGTTTTACAGGGCTTGTTGTTAATCAGGAAAACAGTGCTTGACTTCACTGCAGCTCTCGTCACAAACACTGACTTTTCTGTCTTGCTGAACAATTCCAGTGAAATGTCTGAATAGTGATCACATGGTCATGAGGATATAATTAGTCTGGCAGTATGAAGACCCTATCTTGACTTCCCTTGAAAGGAACAGAAGGTAGAAGAGGAAACTCCTCCTGTCTTCTAGAAAATTATGTTGTATAGATAGCTGGGTGCGGATGATTCACTGGGCCTCATGCAGGAAGCACTCATATAAACCGATTCGTTCTTAAAATGCACATACGAGTGATTCAAGAACATTTGTGGCATTCATCGATTTTCTCGTACGAATAATTTTCTCTTAAGTATGAACAAAATTTATAAGCGGTACAGACCTGTCATACAAGTCATGAATAGATCATCTCTGCCTTATTTCACATGGGAGAAACACTTGTTTGATTTACAATTATAATGCCCTTATCTGAATTAATTTGGAGTTTAAATATGATACCGAAATTAACAGAAAATGTCATTTATAAGTAAAACAAACTCAATGCCGAATTTATATTCTGTTTACCATATTTTCATCATCGTGGCTGCCAATTTACTGAAAGGTTTTTTAGATTCTATGATTTTTATGGCCATATTTTGGCAGAGCAACTTCTACATTTAAGCAGTCGTTGGAAACTTCTCTCTATGTCTCTCTGTAGGTCTCTGTCCATTGTCATGTTATGTTGCAGCTGACAGTGTAACATCACTTGTAGACTATAATACTCTCCTCTAATATCGCTGTGACTGTCGCATGACCGCCTCCCATCACAGACTGATGTGCTTTAGAAAGATTTTTTTAGCATCTAACTTTCATGTCAAAGCATTCACTCTTTATTTCTGTCACAGTGTGGAGCTACTCTGATGACATGTTGTCCGGATTCATATTTTCCGATTGTGTCAGGTGTCCTACTGTCACTCCTAAATTTGTTATGTGCGCAAGGTCAAGCAGGACTTGAAGCTACGCAGCGTTTTTACTCTTTGGGAACTTTTTTGTGAATGAAACTCGCCCACACACAGAGAGGAACACGGAGCCTTATATGGCAATTTTAGGGGCATGGATTATGCTAATGATCACATCTCACAAATGTACACCTCCTTATGAACAGGTGACGTTCATCAGGCTGAGACAAGCGATTTACAACAAGTTCAGGCAGTTAAGAGAGTTTGTTTAATCCCATGTAGGATTTTCTTTCCTCTTATTGCTTTGTGCAAGAACAAATACAAGAGAAAAATAAGAAAACATTCATGCATGAGGCCCATTGTGTCTCCATTGTGGCTACACAATGAGGGAGCTGGATGAACCAGGAGGAGATACAGGGGAAAGAAGAGAGGAGAAGAAATGAAAGAGAGCGACAAGCCAGAAAGGGAGATTGGGAGGGAAGAAGGAGTGAACATGTGGAGGGAAAAAGCTTTTGGATGTGTGCTGTTGCGTCATCTTGACAGTATGGCCGCAAGGGCAAATTGAACAGAAGGCAGAGACGGAAACAAGATAGAGTGAAAATAACAGAGAAGCAGAGGGGGAGCGGTGGAGAGATATAGGGCTAGGTGCTGGGCTCTGTCTCACTTAACATTCTCTATCTGGCATTTCAAGCACAATGGCCAAGAGAGGAAAGTGAACACTTAGACAAGTCTTTTTGGAAATTGACTGTTGATTTCATGTTCACATTTCTGTGGAGAAAAACAAAATTTTGACAATGGAACAAGAATGAATTGCACTAATGTGACTTTGATAATGTCAAGGAAATAAGGGTAATTTTCTTCAGGACGAGATTTGGAGAGTTGGAATGTCGGACTTAGCAGCGGCTGGGGTGTCCAAACAAGCAACGCTTTTGTCAGGATGAGACAGCAGCGCTCTGCGTCTCTTGTGCCAAACCACTGCTCACTTCTGTGACATCAAACAGTCCTTTGTTTCCCATCATCTTTTCCTCACAGCTTAGCTCTTACTGACAGTGGATGAACATCCAAACAACTGGCAGGGGCCCTTACAGTTTGAAGCCATGATTGATACTTCCTGTCCTTCTGGAGAGCCCCTCATCTGCAACAGTAATGTCATTCATTATCAACAAGTGCAGGATTATGCTACTACTGCCCAAAATATTACCTCCATTTAAAATATGCTCACTGTTTATAGGCTCGGGGCTGTCGTTGTTCCAGTAACATTGACAAATTAATTTCTGAGAATAAAATGTCTGATAAAGCATGCATCTCACATTCAAACTCTGTAAATGATTCAGGAACACCACATTGTAATCCAAAGGGCAACTATAAATTCGCTACAGCACATGGGGTCATTTCAATATATTTGCAACATGCATGCTGAGACCATTTCCTCTTCCTTAACACACTACTCACAATAAACGGTGTTCTTGTGACTCATGAATGAACATGTGAGAAGTTCATTTGTAGTCAACTTGCAAGCAACAGTCATTTCCAACAACTGATGCTGACACTTGGTTTTACAGCTAAGCATGCTGTTAACACACATAAACCTCTAACTGGAGGTTTATGTGTTAAACCACTGAGCTGAGAACAACAGGAAGGCAAACACCTGTGGCTTGCCAGTCAAGATGACTGTGAGGGTCACTGAGTGCTGCAAGTGTAAACTGAAATACAATACAACAACATAGCAAGCTTAAGGTAAAATGTTACAAAGGCTAACTGTTTCAGTTGCAGACAAATAATATTTACCGTTCATCCAATATATTTTTCAAATGTAAACATATGTATTCTGTGTTACAGTGGAAGGCATTGTGAAATATGCACTAAACACATAGCTGTGACCACAGTTAATGTAAATATTTGTTTAATGGGGTTTTCCCTGACTCAATATATGGCTGCAACCGGATTCATTTCCTTCATTATGTGTGTTGGAGGTTTGAGAAATAAGCACCTGCAGCTCTTCATATGAGCATTTCGCTTGGGAAAAACTCCTACAAACTGTAATTTCCAAATGTAGCTTCAGATTGACTTTTAACCGTGCAAGTTACGTAACCTGAACCACTGCCAGTGACTATCACTCAACATTTACTGTAAGAGCCATAATCATAGGTCTTAACTGGAAGTGTTTAACTTTGAGGTAACTGGCTGTGTTGAGATACTACAGATGTGAAAACAACTCTTCATTTCTTTTTATTGTTAACTTTTATAGCCAGAAACCATGTTCAACAACTGAAAATCATCAGCTTATCTTAAATAATTGATTGAATCACTGATTTATTAGAATTGAAAAAACATGTTTTGGCAGCAGCAGATGTAATAATGAGCATTTTTAGAATTTACCAGCAATTTACATTCTTGTATTTTAAACTTGCATTATCTGTCGGTGACCCCTCAGTCCACTGAGATTCTTCAATTCGATTCTTTTTTTTCTCCCACATTCACATCTTAAAATGCAAGTGTTTAATTTGTTTATTTATTCATTTGTACTTAAGATTTATTTATTTGATGTTTAAAGAAAAATACAGTAACCTAATAAACCTATGCTGTTGAAGACAAGAATTTATTTCAAAGCAGACAGTGCTGTGAATTAATTTAAAATTTTCAGGCCTACTGTTAATATTTTCATCTAAAAATAGCTCCAGTCTTAAAGGTGCAGTGTGCAGGATTTAGTGGCATCTAGCGGAACAGACTTGGCTGAAATGTAATATAATACTAAGTATGTTTTAATTAGTGTATAATCACCTAAAAATAAGAATATTTGTGTTTCTGTTACCTTAGAATGAGCTCTTCATATCTACATAGAGAGCAGGTCCTCTTCCATGGAGCCCATCATGTTGCACCGCCATGTTTCTACAGTAGCCCAGAACGGACAAACCAAACAGTGACTCTAGAGAGGGCCTTTCACATTTTTTGCGAGTTTTACGGCCACCATAGGTTCTCCTACACGCTTAGAAGGGGAGGGGAAGGGTATTCAGTTGGTTGCAATCTGCAACCTCACCACTAGATCCTAAACACTGGTTCTTTAAATAATTTCACTTGTTATTTTATTCTTGTTTAGATTTATTTATTAGTTTTTATGTTAAAAGAGAAATAAAGAAGTATTCTGTTGAAGAAAAGATCAGTTATTTCATAGCGAGCAATGCCATAAATTTATTTTAAACTGTTTATTGATTTACACATTGTTTTAAACGTTTAAAGTGAAATTATAAAATAGGCTATGAGAGCTTGATTTAAATAGAAATACATGGAGAAAAAAAAGGAACGAAAAGTCAAATCTTCATATTGAACAGCCAAATCTGATAAATTCTGAGTCGGGTACAGCCCTAGATTGTATAGCTAACGTGTTAGCAAACAGTTTCCTATGTACACATCCAGCCAACATACAACAGCATTAGCATCCATTTGGAGATGTGGACCTAATATTGGACTGTTCAATCTCCTTTTAACTCTGTTTTGGCAGCTCTTTTAACTGCTAAATGTAGCACTCTGTTCCCCAGCTAGTTGCTAACTTTGACTGTCTGTTGTTGGTTGCTGGGTAGATAACATACAGCTGATTTAAAAACAAGACAATGAGCTGAAGGACGTTAAAAAGCTCCACAGAGGTGAGGGGAACTGTAGAGTTGGATGATAATTCAATTTAATTAAATTAATGGTTTGTCACTGCAAGTGAATCCATTGTTAATAAAAAAAAATATTGATTAGTGCAGCTTTAAGATAAGAGTTATCAACTCATCCTAGTTATAAATTAATGACACCTGGCCTCTCATGGCGCCACTGTTTACATATGCCTAGTCTCTCATCCGTGCCGATAACAACATGTAGCTTTTCTTTTCTCAGGGTAAGCACCAGGCAAAGGCTTGTGCCTTCTTGTGGGTCTCACACCAGAAAGCCAGACTATAATAAATCCCAGATGGGTGGGGTATTTTTTTAAGACCTACCCAGTGGACCTTTGAAGCTGAAAATCACACAGAGCTCACTTTGAGAAGGCAGGCATCTCTGAAATAGCCTGTGGCTTCAAGGCTACGCCTGCTTAACCTGTACAAGCATCAGCAGGCACATGAGCTCTGCTTACCTAAAAAGTAGCTGCAGGACACAGAACCTGTGTTCCTGCATCTGTATGTAGATGTGTTTAGTATGGAAACAAGTACATATGTGTTAAACAGCGGTGCAGAGAGCAGTGTCACAGAGTGGAATGCATTTCCCCTGTTGACCTTGCCATCAGCCAATCAGACGAAAGCTCAGGAGAGTTAAACTGTGGGAGTGAAGGTTAGTGGTGGGGGAGGTGTGGAGAAATGTTCCACCAAAGGGTCAAAGTGATACTGAATGTTTGGGAGGAATGACAGAGTGGCACAGGCAAAAACTTTTTTTTTTTTTTACCTCAACAGCTATCATGACTCTGTCTCATTGTGCCTGAGTGTGTGAGAAAGGCCCTGCAGGCTTTTAATATCTGTTCCTTCCTCTCTTTCATCAGCTGTATCTAGTTCTGCTCCCCGGTACTTTCTCACATGTATCAGCCCCTGCTTTTTCCTCATCATTGTTCTTCACAATGACTCAGACTGCTCTAATGCGGAGGAAGAAGAGCCACAGACAGACCCACTGACAACTAGACAGGCCCACTCACACAGATAGTGCAGGAAGACAATACTGCAGCAGAGGACAAACAAGACAGGCAGCCAATCGGGCAACAGCAGGGAACTGAGCCAATTGGCAAAAGCTTCAAATATAATTTAAGCACCGGTGTATGAGTCTGTGTAATTTAATTTAAGGATAAATTGGTCAGCAGGATATGAAGATGCATTAAAGCAACAATTCTGAAGAAGCTTTTAAATTCACCCGAGCCGAGACTTCACTTTTTATTGTATAAAACAGCACCACTTCATTCCCACATATTGTAGTGTAAAACTTTTACATTGAGACATGTCAGAAAATGCATTATTCTTACAAGAATGACTTTGGACTATATAAATAAAACGGAGTGAAATTTTGAGCCTACAGACATTGTGATAATTCTGTGATCTGCCATCATGCATTGAATTTCATTGACAATAAACCTGTGTGACGCATTATCACACATTAGTGTATTTACTGAAAAAAAAATGTGTTGAACCACCCAGCAGAGCTGTGCTGGGTGTTGCTGACTGATATCAAGTATCAGCTGGTTTGTTGTGGTAGAGAAAATAAAGACCACACATACGCACTCATATGTGTGAGAAATAGAGAGATCACTGAGTGGGACTGACAGTACAGATGGGTTTATCGATGGTTGTAAACTCACTTTCACTTATTGAGAAGAGCCTCTGATTGAAGACGGTGTGCACCGCTTATAGGATTCACAGCAGATGTGAACTATTTCAGTTGGTTGTGTGTCCTCTGCTTTGTTTTCTCTATAATATGGAAGTCATATTTGTAATTTGAATAACATGTTGTGATTTGTACCTTTCTAACATTTTATATGAATATATTTCTAAAACAAATAAGTTTTCAAAGGATTCTTTAGCTCAAAGGGTCGTTTTCTCTGCACGTAAAGGCCATATTAATTGACAGCCCTTCATGAAGTTTTTTTTGCTGCATAAATACACTGTTAATGTTAAAACAATTTGCAAATCACAAAAAGACAGATCACCAAACTAAACTACTATTTGTACCATGTGTCGGCACTTGTTTAAGATATTTTTACCATCTGAAATTCAACTATGAAACAATTATAGTTTTAAGTGTCTAAAGACACTCACCAGAGATTGTTTCACATGTGTTTTTTTATTATTCAATGTCAAAATATAGTTAAATGACAGTAAAAGTTTAATAGTTGCCCACAGAAATGTCCCTGCCTTCTTGTGTAATTCTAGTCATACATTCATTGTGAAATGTAGGAATGTGAAACTAATAAGAGTTTTAAGTGTAGACAGTTTATCAGGACAGTTTGGGGGATTTCCACAATCCCATTGTATACTGTTAATTCATTCTGTACGCAGCAATGATGTACAACACACATGATGGTTTGACTGTCATTTACCACGAGCACTGGCACTGTTGAAAAGACCTTTAATGAGGTGCTGAATACCAGTTCCAGCTGCTGGGCAGCAGCTGACCTGTGAGCACTGGGGGAGGGTCAGAGACCACTGATGAACTTGTCTTTGTGGCTTTTAATTGTGGATATGTTTTTCTGCATCGAATTGTAACATGATCATGATCCTAATGATAACTTGCCTTAAAAACAAGTTTCCATTTTAACAACATTAACAGCATTGTTTACAGCTGTAATGCCATTGGTGAAAAACTCCATCACTGACTAAATATTATGAGACTGAAACAATATAAAAATGGGGGGAAAAAGTTAGGGAAATTGCATCTAATTAATCTACTTAAGAAGTTGTTGTTACTAAATTATTATGAATATGATTGATGTTGTATTATCTGTAATTATAGTTATTAGGAGTGATTTACTGGGGTAAAATCAAGGCATTGACCACATATATAAAACATATTTTTTCATCTTTAGGTAACTTTAATAACATGTAGTTACATATGTTACAATTAATAACCTAATCTTAAAAAAGCTCCAGTAAAACTCACATATTATCAGTCCTTGTTTCAAAAGCTCAAAGAACTACAACAACAACAACTAGTCAAACGAATCTTTCTTGTTTTCACAAATTGAAATGACTGAGCTGTCTAATCACATTGAAACAGCACAAATTATGTCAAGATTTTTGATGTACTGAAAGCAACCGTGTATTTAAGACGGATGAGAACAGAGCATGTTGTGAGGATGTTATCCAGTCACCTTGTGACATATTTTAGTTGCTTGAGTGTTCATATTTCTGAAGTGAAAAAAGTAAGAATAAGAAGAAAAAAAAAAAGAAAATGAGCAATTGTGTTTGTGAGTCTTGCTTATACATCAAACAGTTAACTTTTAATATGTGATATCGCAACTCAGTGAGTGCAGGTCAAAACACCTACAGTCAAATTGTTACTAGTCAGATTTGAAGGTGCAGCAGTGGGTTACAGTGTTTTTCTGTATTGTATAAATCATGCATGGCCATGAGGACAGCGCCTCAGTGTTTGGAGCGCTACACAACCGTGGCTGAACGCGAGCCAGACAGCTGCTGGTAATCATGAGCAGCCTCACTACAGCAGACAGAGCCTTCTCACGACACCTACAAAACACACACACACACACATACACACATTCAGTCGTATACATGCACTCAATACACAATGAGATACACACAGAGATGTAATAGGGGTATGGGAGTTTGATTTAATTAAGTCTGTGGGCTGGACTCTTGTTAAAGGCGCAGGGTACCGAGTATTCTCTCAAAATAGACTACAGGCCTGCTGCTCGACTCAGACAGCGTATTATGTTTCAATAAAATTCCATGACGAGTGTAACTACCTTTATCATTTTCCTCCTTATCTTATGAGAAAATTCTTCTCAGTATTGAGATACACTCTCTGTCATCAAATGTTTCATGTTTATCTAAAGAACACCTGTATTTAATCTTTCTTTTTTTCCACCATGTACACACTAAAGGGTATTTAAATAGTGGAATTAAAACCTGCTTTGTAAATCTGACAGATTCACCCACAGGAACATCTAACCAGTACTGATTACTTGCAGTTCTTCTTCAGTTGTTAACAGCAGGATTGCATATAACAGCCACAGTTTGGTAGTGGTAGTTCACCCTCACACTCGCTCTCTGTAAGCCAGTATTTTTCTGATACAGGTGATCCAGGTGTTCTCATTGACATTTATTTCTGTTTCTGTTGATAAAGAACTGCACAAGCATGACACTGTGATGAGGTCATTGGTGGAAAGTACTAACTGAAGCCAACTATCATTTCTGGGCAGCTGTAGTAAAACTTGAAAATCAAGTCACTGTTACGTTATCATACGTTTCTCTGTCATGTGCCAATAATAACATACTGGTAATGAACACTCCTACTCAAATGTTACAAGTTTTACTAAAAAAAAACAGGATAATTCAGGATAAGAATAAACATCGACCTAATTATATTTAAAGCTGCTATAATCAATATTTTTTATATTGGATCACATGTTTTACTGTAAGTTTGATAATGTGGTGCACATTTTCAGGTTATCACCGATTCAGTACAGCGTTCTAACATCAGATTAAAAAAGATAACTTCAAAGATAAATAGTTTGTATATTAAAAATGTGATTTCAGGCACGGGAAGCCAACCACATGGGGGACCAGATGGGGGCAGAGCGGAGCAGCAGGACGGCCAAAACGCTGAACCACGTGGCCCTGGGACTCGGCATCGGTGGCATCATCCTCATCATCATCTACATGGTGGTTGTTGTGTCTTTGATTAACTAAATCTGTTTCGACATGTTTCCTGTATTCTTAGTCCATCGTTTTCATTCCACATCAGATATCAGACCAAATCAGGAACATTATTGGTCATCAAGATGGTTTTTATTGGAAATTTGTAACCCTGAAGTCACCCGACCTTTAGAAAAGTTACTGATATTTCATTAGGTGGATTAGGTCATTTTAGCTGTTGACCACCTGTACAACAGATTACTCAAATTCAGTAATGTAGGTGGATCAACAACTCTATCAACAACTGATAGAGTTCAGTAGCCATTTATTGTAAAGAGACTGCAGAAGCTCATTACATGTAAATCCATTACTCTTCAACACTGTAGAGAGTTACCACTTTCCCAAAGATTCATATATTCATCAGCATTGTTTGTAATCACACATCTGAAAATTAACACAATTTTTATAAATAATTTTGATGCCTTAAAAGTTATCCATTGTTCAACCTCTGTTCATTCTTGTTGTACTACTCACGCAGACTACAAGTGTTGTTAAAAATTTCAAAGTATTATTCAACTTTTCATGTTAACATAGAAAATGATTATCCATACAAAGTTTTATTCAGTTCTGCAACCAGAAGAGATTTATCTGCTTGTAGCATGGGCAAAATATTGCTGCCCTTTCAACAGATTTGTTGGCTGTAAATATGCACTAACACCAGCTAACCCTCTTAAAAGTACTCTAACATTGAATTACATAAAAAAAAAACTAATATGTTACTACAAAGATACTCGCAGAAAAAGAGATGTGGCTTTGTGAAGTTTGTGCTAAACAAGTTAAAAACTAAAAGTGAGCCCATTTGCCATCAAAGTGTATCTGACCTGAGAGTGCACACTTATCATCTCTGAGTTGTAGCTGAGCACCAAAGTCCTCTTCTTTATTCCAGCAGAACAGGAATGCACAGCTTCTCATAAAATCAGCAGTGGAGCCAATATGGCAGCCAGTTGCTCAATCAGTGGCTCGAGCTCAGGAATTTTGAGAGCTGTAGCGTGTCATGTATCACTAGCCTGGGTGTTGTTTGTCATGCAATGTCTGTATGTTCTTTACTTTACCAAAGCTGAAAAAGGAAGATTTTACTGTATACCAAATTTCTTTATAAATAAAATCAAAGTATATTAAATGAAAAACCACTTGTGCTGTTTGGTATTTTGATATGACTTTCATCAGACCAGTGCCAGCTCAGGGCCTAACAAGGTTTGTCCTGATACATGAGAACAAAGGTTGGTTACAAGCAGTGTAGCAACAACTGCTGATGTGCAATATTCTGAAGACCACAGGACCTGCGAGTGTATCAGGATTTCACTTCACTTTCATAACATGTTGTTACGTCACTTGATTTTCCAACATCCTGTTAAAACCTCACTGTGGTTTTAACAGGAACAGGAACTCTTCAGGAGTCATTAGGAGTTACTGTGACTGTCCCAGGTCTATTTCAATAAATATTTTGTCTCAGTCCCGTGCTCTCCCAGCCCCACTCTCACTTCCTCTTCATGCCGCTCCATCCCTTCTCCTTCTCTTTTACATCCTTTTTTCTCCTTCTACCCCAGGACATCTTTTGCTCCTCCTTCTTATCATTTTGTTATTTCAAACCTGCCCCTCTATCTGGCATGCATTCCATTCCTATTGTATCTGTCTCTCCTCTGGGTTTTCACTATATAAAGGCTGACATGTAATTTGATCACTGACACACATACTGCTCAGGTCTTCTTGCCTACTTTGTTTGGGGCTCGGTTGGTTGTCCTGCGTGATTTTGGAAGACAAAAAACTGGCATCTCTACCTCTTTTTTTTTCTGTTCTTTTATATAATACGTCCCAGTCCTCCACAGTCTTTCCTCTTCATTCTCTGCATGCTTCCCTGAAGCCACATCATCCATCGCAATAGTCACCCACTACAACACTGACCACATTGACCCAAACTGATGCCTCATTTATCCCTGTTACACATTATCCCCTTATTAACTGCTGGTTGTATGTTTTTGTTGTTGATTTTAATGACAGGTTTTCAAGCAGAAGCAGGTGTAGTCATGGGTAATCAGGTGGCTTTCCTTTGTATTTTATCTAGTTTAATGGTAAATTTACTTCAGTGATTTCTATTTATGTTGTGTTCATATAACTGCCTGTGTGTTTTTATTACACTGTATTTATTTTCTAAAGCCTATGTGGGGAACAAGCATTGCAAATTAAAGGCTATAAATGTCATGATATGTTCTCTGCTGTGGACATGATTTTAATTCATTTGTCTGCAGTGGTTTGCCCTGGAGCCATTAATAACTTTTTTAATAAATTTTTTTTAACCTTAAATGGTCCAGAGACGAACCGGTGTCAGATAATACACTGTGTACAACAAGGTGTTATGGTTGCACTGGGTTGACACATTTATGGCCATTGAATTTTACAGTAATCCATCTGCCCTGGTTTTCTGATAACCATCTTGTTCTTCAGGCTTGTGGCTGCTTCACATCATACCTTTCAAGATGAGCAAATCTACAGGAGGCACACTATGGTGGGCACACAACGCTTTTCACAAACACCTGGCTGGAAAAAAAAAAGTCATTATGCAATAACATGTTTATTCTGTAGAATATATAGTTCAATTAGGGAAGAATAAAAATGACAGTAAAACTTACTATTGCAAAATGTCAATATCAAACCGTGGTAGCGGTAAGTATGAGTAATGAGTTTCTTGGATTTAATCCAACCATGTGATAGCAAATAGACATCATTATTTATCAGCCTCGCCCGAACCGGACTAACCAGGTGCCAAGCAAGCAAAAGTTTCCACATAAGGATCAGAAGTTTACAAAAAGAAATATGTTGAGCATGTTACAGAAACTATCTGATACAGGTAGATAATAGATTCAACACAGGGAGTGGCATAAAGGTAAGCTGAGTATTGTTTTTTCCTTTATACCCCCCCCCCCCCCAACAACCGTTTTCATTGGTGCTAAAAGGGAGGGTGCCACTGCCAACTGCCACCATCCCTGCTAGCTCTGACCTTTCTGGGATTTGGCTTGTACAGCTGTTCAGGATATGAAATGGGATCAGGTTACTTCAGTGTTTGTTTAGTAATTATTGACTTCCTCTGCCAAATTTCCAATATAGTAAAACAGTTCAGAGCATGGCTGTGACTCCATACTAGAACTGCACCACCCCCCACATTACTGCTCTCTGTCACAAGTAGTAAAACTGTGACATTGCTGTGTGGTCAACAGCAACTAGTACAAGTGAGCAGCAGGACAGTTATGGCTTAGTACATACTGTACAGCCACACAATTATTATACTGCTGAGGCACCTCTGGGTCATCACTGTACTTCTGCTGCCACCTAGTGGTCAATAAATAGTTTTACACACAATGAAAGTTGCAATTCTACTAGATTGCAGCCTTAAAACAAAAACAAAAAATAATAATAATTGTAGCACTTTCACTGCACTCAAATATTTAGTTTTCATTGTGTCTACAGCCTGTTAGTTAAACAAAGAAAAAACAACAGCCTTTGCTTCTATGCATAGTCTACACTTTATTGAACATATGAAAATAAGTACAAATGGCAAAACCAAAAGAAATTGATCTCAGGCAAAATAAATTAACCCTTTAAGCGATTCAGTACAAGAAGCATGGCATTTGAATATGTTAAATACTTCAAGTGACAACACCAAGTAGGCCTAAGTCTTTTGTTAGTCATAGTTTGTCATTTCCGGAGTTGCCGAACACGTGGTAAATTCCAGCCTGTGGCGATTTCCCATCAATTCCACATCACACACAGCTTTGTTTTAATGGAAACCACTCGTATCGCAGCTGCTCTTGAAGCACTTAGAGCCGGCACTGATGTTGGTGCTCGGAATAATTCATCATTTCTGGAAAGACTTTTATCAGCAACCTAAAAAGCCCCAATAAATCTAATAGCTTTGAGTGCTTCGCTGACCCACACTGGAATTCATCCTCAAGTGTTCCGTTAAAGCTACAGCAACACCTAGACGTTATAAAGAAGCCATTGTTTCAACCACTCAGACAGCTTCACATGGCTGAATAACCTCAAGCTGCTTCATTTTGTTAACAGTTAAAGAGTGAAGAACTATAGAGCTTAAGCTTGATTCAGTCTTTATAATGGCTTTGGACCACACACATATCACAAGAAGTTTATACTATCCAAGGCCATAGTGAGTGAGAAAAAACTACCTCATACTTTAACAAGTACATACAGTATAATTCACCATGTTTATTGTACATTTATGCAATATTTACAGTCCTAAAACTTCCCTCTGTGGCTTGATGGTAACGTGTGCATTTCAAATTACAATAATTTCCGCTATCTCTTCCCTTCAGAAAGCCAAAGGAGACACATTCAAAGCAATGCAAAACTAGGAAATGAGATTATGGTCTCATCACGACAAAGCCAAGCTCAGGTGGTGCACACATTTTTTCCCCCCTCTTCTTCACTTTGATGCTTCAAATTACTCAGTCACCCACGCATCTTGAGTGCCTTATGATATATACAAAACCAGCTCAAGAACCATCTGCTGCGAAACAGATTAAATCAAGGCAAAAAACACACATGAAGGAAAGGAGCAGGAAGGTGACACGAAGGGCTTGAAGTTGAAGACTAGATAGTTTTGTATTTAACTATTCTAAATGGATACAATTGGAGAGGAGAAGAGAAGAGAGGAGAGGAGAGGAGAGGAAAGGAGAGGAGAGGAGAGCCTCTTAGTAAGACCGGATGGCAGGAGGGACGTGGGCACAGTCCTGCTCGTCCAGAGAGCTGTCAATAACAGGACGGTACTCCAAAGTCACCTGTGATTGGACAAAAGCAAAAAGATACGTCAGACATTACTGACAACACTGACATTTAAAGTTAACACTGTTCACTAGAGCAACTTATCCCGCTTTAAGCGTTGTGACAAACTGAAAGGAGAGTGTACCTTTCCAGTCTTGGGGTCAACGTAGGACAAAGTGTGCTTCCTCCAGTGCTGTTCGTAGGGCTTCTTCTCCTGACCTTGAATGGGCTTAGAGTAGTCATACTCATCGATACGGTCCTGGAATATAATTATATCACGTCAGAGGAGAGACAGGCCGAAATCAAGTGTGAGCAGTTATACATGTCCACAGATATAAAAGAGGAATACAAAGTCTGTTTAGAAAAGAAAAGATGAAAAGAGGGGTGATATAAGTCGGGTACAGAAAAACAGAACATAAAAACAAAACATAGGCATTGACAGAATGATGAAAAAACAGGAAAAAAAGAATAGTGTAGTACCAAACACATATGAAATGTAAAAGTATGGTAACTCAGACCTTAAAGTCCTCTCTGGCATGGGCTCCCCTGCTCTCCTTTCTCTGCTCAGCTGCGTGGATGGTTTGGACAGCGTTCAGCATCAGATTCTGCAGCTCCAAAGTTTCCACCAGGTCTGTGTTCCACACAATGCCTGAAGGAGGAGGAGAGAGAAAGAGAGACTTCATGTTAATCTATAAAGCTTACTAACATACAGCACGTCACAGAATGCTACTACAGCAAGAGGCAGAAGTCGAAACTAAGAGAAACTGGCTCGCAAAGTGGTGCAGTACCTCTGTCGAAGGTCTTGATGTCATCCAAGGTCTGGTAAATGGCGTCCATCCTCTCGCATCCCTCCTTCAGAACTGCGCCGGTACGGAACACTGCAGCGTGGGACTGCATGTTCTGGATGGAGAGACGGGTGATATACGGTGTGTTTGTTTACATACATTTCTGAGGGACTTGCTGAAGGAACCACCCCATTACAATCAATACATTTTACTGCACACAATGTGAGGGGCTTTTTTTGTTTGTTTGTTTTTAAACAGATCTCATCTGAGTGTGTACCTTCTGCATGTTGAGCCTGATCTCAGAGGTTCGCAGGCTTCCGTTGGCAAACCTCAGCTTATCCAGGTTGGCCACAGACTCCTCTCCTGCACTGGACTTCAGAGGGGACAGTTTCTCTCCTGAAGAGAAGTCACAACAACAATGTCACATTAGGCCAATCAGACAATGTATACTGGAGCACTGATGTCACAGAAGAAGGAAACCTTAAGAGTATTAAGATTTTGACAGAGTAGTCGTCTTATTTGATATTAAAAACAGAAGAGTGTTTTTTTCCCCTACATCTACATAACTTAATGCAGACATTTCTGTCAAATGCAAAGTAAACAGATGTAGGAGAATGAACTCAGGAACAGGAAACAGGAACAGGAAAAGTTGAGTTCTTTCAGAAACATTATGATCTCTCTTGGCCTAACAGTCTGTCTGTGTGGATACAGGATCACACACACACACACACACACACACACACACAAACTATGACCTCTGACCTCAAGGCATATAGACACCAGGGGAGACCTGGAACAGAAAAAAAAACCCAGCCTGCGCCTTCCTCCACCAGCCACCGGCGGAAATGGACAGTTAGAATTAATGACTGTTTTTCTTTTCAGATACAGACTGCACCAACGTTAATGAACAATCCTCCCTTCTTCTGCTGGCTCATTATCTCTTAAGTCATAAATATTAGGAGAAGCCACATTCCTGTGAGTCACTCCCTCGCCTCCTCTCCTTTTGGTTGGACCGGCCATGGACCAGCCCTATAACCGCAGTTATCTGTGAGTGAGCGAGTGATGAAGTTTCAAAATTGGTCGGCCACCTAAGTTTGTAGCTATGGTTTGAGTGCCAGGATATTATGTAGACTTTAGATGTGTTCCACTGTCACATAGTCTTAACTACAGATGAGAAAAGAAGGTTTTGATTTCATTCTGTTTATTTGGTTCATCAGTATTGAAATTTCAAAGTGTTTCCCCATGGCTTTCAGGATGTTACATTGATGACAGAACGAGTGAATATCCAGTTTGAAAGCGTGTATATTCAATATCTGTATCTATAGAATATGTCACAGATATGAAAAAAATATAACGTGTCATCACTGCAGGTCAACCTGCGCAGTGCATGCTGGGGCAGGGGGGGAACTACAGTATTCTCGACTCCTGCCCCCTTTCTGTGATATTAGTTCAAACCAGGACTCCTGTCTGTTGTTGTACCTGCTTCCAGATGGAGATTTAGTGATGTTATTTTACGTATTTGTTGTTTCCCTCCTGACAGTTAGTTTGGAAGTTTGTTTGTCAGAGTGTATTTGGCTCATTTGGGGAACTTGGTGTCATCTGGATGGATTTTCTTCATTTGGAGCAGTGACAGCAGTTTAAATGGTGGAAAACAGAAAACAGAAAGAAAGCTGCTTTCACCTCACATATTAATTATTTTTCATAATTGAGCACACGCTTCTTAACCTCTTTCTGTCTAAACTAAATTAAATAAAATTTATGATGAAATGATATGAAATATGCTATTGTTGATGGCCATTACCAGAGCGAAACTCTTTGTAGAAAGTGGTGATGAGCAGAGAACCCAGTGTTTGTATTTGTTGAAGCAGCAAAATTATTTGTATTCAAACAGAAGTGGAAACAGACGTAACAATCCTGTTTTTGTTTTTATTACACTTCTAATTTTAGCATATTGAAGTGTTAAAATAAGTGTTCTCCAATAAACTATTCTGTAAAGTAGTGTTCCCACACTAGGTCTCGAACCCCAATCTCCCAGACCACGGGCGACTGCGCTGAGCACTCAGCCAAAGCTCAGCTCTGCCACACAGACCTGCAGCTATTTATACATCCATGACACAGAGACAGACAGAGTGGAGCAGAGGAGAGAGACTGAGACAGTGAGGTAACCTCGCAACGCTACAAGTCCTGACCTGCACACTGTTATTTGACATGTTTTTTTCCTTCCAAAAACAAATAATTTTTAATACATTTGTACAAAATAAATATTTGTAAATACCCTCTATTTGTGCTTTTCCCAATACTGTATTCAGATTCAGCTCCACCCCTAGTAGAAAGATAGGGTTGGAAGAATCCTAGTCTGAGATTGGATTCATCCTCCTGAGAAACTGTTTCATTGAACCTACTACAACGGCTCATCTAGCTGTCACTCTGGCAATACGAGGATCAGACTGAGTCTGCTTCGCCTTGCTCGACGCTTTCTGGGAAGTTTGCCCATCCCATCATCAAGCCTTCATACTTACTACACAGAACATCTGCATTCTTAAACAACTCATGCACAGAGGTCCTCACCAGGTTTGTGCTCCTCGGCAATGGTGAGGGCGCAAGCTCTGCCAAAGACTACCAGGTCCAGCAGGGAGTTGGCGCCAAGCCGGTTAGCACCGTGAACGCTGGCACAGGCTGCCTCACCGCAGGCGTACAGTCCAGGAACCACCTTGTCCTGTCCGTTGGTGTGAGTGATCACCTGATGGGAATAATGAAAAAGTGTGTTGATTAAACACATGACATTTTGCTAGGGGAATGTTCACAATTAAGTACTAGTGAGTGAGGAGGGAACATGTGTGCACAAATGACCTACCTGCCCCTTGAAGTTTGTGGGTACTCCACCCATGTTATAATGGACAGTGGGCAGGACAGGGATGGGCTCTTTAGTTACATCGACTCCAGCAAAGATCATAGCTGTCTCTGAGATACCGGGCAGCCTTGTGGCCAGCTGCTGAGGAGGCAGGTGGTGGAGCTGCAGGTACACGTGGTCCTTCTCTGGACCAACACCCCTGAAGGAATAAAGACAAGACAGAATACCGATAAGCAACAGCAAAACCTTACTCTGTAGTCTTTTCCAGACCAAAAGCATAAAAAGAGAGTGATAAATTAAGTGTGAGAATGATTACATATCTGAATGCACCCAGTTACACCTCACACACACACACACACACACTTTGTACGTACCTGCCCTCTCTAATCTCTATGGTCATGGAGCGGGACACCACGTCTCTGGAGGCCAGGTCCTTAGCGTTGGGTGCATAGCGCTCCATGAATCTCTCTCCCTCACTGTTGATCAGGATCCCTCCCTCACCACGGCAACCCTCTGTGATCAGGCAGCCAGCTCCGTAGATCCCTGTAAGGATTCACAAGTTAAAAAGGTTTGTCCTACTCGCATTTTGCTAAATGCAAGAGATGCAGTTCAGTTATTATTTATGAATGCAAATACAGCACACAGTAACACCAGATAGATATGAATACTTGTGTTTTAGTAAGATAACTTTGAGCTTAATCCTCACAATAATAACTACATTTTAAGTGGGGTACATCCTTCCTCTGGGTTACCATGGTAACTTACACTAAACATCTAAACTGCTCTGGTACAAGTCAACTAGTAGTAAACTATCAAATAGCAGTTGCTGCAATGACAGTACTTTATAGGATTCCTATGATGTCCAAGAATGATTAATGTAGTAGATGTTAACATTCCCATAAATGAAGCATACAGTTAACGTTGTGAACATGAAATCCTCAGAGCTTTGGTGTTCTGACACAATACTGTATCAATTAAAAAATGATATGGTGCTTTATTAACTGAGCAGCAATAAGTCTAATTACACTGTAATTTTACTCCAAAAACTCCTCCTCTCTAGTACCAGAATAATGTGTTACACACAGCCATCAGCCTTTGTAAGCTTTTGTTTTATATTGTTCTATTATGTTCAACACTTAAAAAGATTATTTTATACGGTTTACTGCTCTCATTGGCCAGATGTTATTTTCCGTGTTGTGAGCTGACACAAAGCAGTCCGTCTTCTCAGCTGGTCAATGAGAAAGTCTATAATTACTCTGACACGCTCAAAGGCTTTTATGGGTCGCTGAAATAGTTCAATAGTTTATATTAAGATGTTCTGCATTTATGCAAGCAGACACTTAAATTGCAAAGTTGATGCATCATGTAAAAAAGGGAGAGGAAAATCTGTACTCCAACTCATTGACCTCAGTCTTTAGTGAACTCCCATAGGTTCACATCACTGGGCTGCTACTTACCCAACTAAAGAGTCTGGTGTCAAATATCCAGCAGGAACAAAAATAAAGATGACCACTTGTCTTTATGTAAGTGAGGTCTGTTACCGGAGCTCAATGTAAACACCCTGAAGACTCACAAACCTGCTAACCTTTAAAGATCTGGAACTACAAATGTATGAATTTGATCGATTGGGTAAACAGTGTTACAGAAATAGGGAGCTGAAATATGTGTTTGACAAAACACGTGTGCTAACTTTTAAGTCTTTTGAGTGTAAATAAACCAGATGCATTACTGCCCCCTATAGTAAATGGGACAAAAGGAAATTAATTAAATGTTCTTAAATAATCTTTTTTCATTATCTCTCCCTCAATGAGCAGCACAAACCTAAAAAGGTTAGACACTTAAGCAGCAAGTTGTCTAAGTTTTACATTACAGATAATTAGTACTTACATCTCTCAATATCTTAACTCTTAATTTTTTGTGATAAATTTAAAATACAAAGGGGAATTCCAGTGAACATTAGACATAAGAACAAATAGACTGAGAATGAAGGAGAGATTGCACAATTTATGAGTGTCTTATCACACCAATTATGGCTGAGTAATAAATTAACAGACTACAATAGACATGTCTTTCAAGCATATACGTAGCTGCTGTTGAGCTTTCAAGTGACTCTCTTCTGCTTTAACACTTTAGTAGTAGAACTAGTTTATGACTATGGTTTAATAAGTTAATATGTGTCTCTTCCTCACCAGTGGGATGGAACTGTACAAACTCCAAATCCTGGCAGGGCAGGCCGGCTCTGGTCACCATTGCATTTCCATCTCCAGTACTAGTGTGAGCAGAGGTGCAGCTGAAATAGGCTCGTCCGTAACCCCTGGAAACAAAGACATTTTTGGTTACAAATGCACAGCTGAAGATAGTTTGTGCCTCATATGAACAGTCAAGCTATGGTAGTTAACTAGGTAGAACTTTAAATTAAGACTGAGTATTTATGTTTTCTGTTTTTGCAAACAGTGAGTGTTGCCTACCCAGTAGCAATGACAGTGTTCTGGGCTCTGAAGCGGTGAATAGATCCGTCCTCCATGCAGAGAGCAATCACTCCTTTACACTCGCCATCTTCCATCAGGAGATCCAGGGCAAAGTACTCCACAAAGTAACTAGTGTCATATCGCAGCGACTGAACAGAAAACAGAAGGGCAGACCGGTACATGTAACACACAGTGTAGGTTTATGGCGCCACGCGGTTAAACTGTACCCCACAGACAGATTACATTCTTAATGCAGACGGGAGGGGGAAAAGTTTGTGAACTTACCCGTCCATAAAGTGTATGCAGTAGTGAGTGTCCAGTTCTGTCTGCTACACAGCAGCAACGGTGAGCCTGGCCTCCTTTTCCATACTTAAGACTCTGACCTCCAAAGGCTCTCTGGTAGATCTTCCCATCCTCAGTGCGGCTGAACGGCATGCCGAAGTTCTCCAGCTGGCAAAGAGAAACAGAAACAGGAGTTTGTGAACTGTTGTTTTTTGTGTCTTGTAATATTATATAGGATGGGCCTTTTCAATGGTGTGTCTCAAAAAGAAAACTTTATTCGCTTAAAAGAATATTTTTGAGAAAATCAACTAAAAAAAAAAACAAAAACCTAACCTAACCACCTGCCAATCCTCTCTAACACACAGACTGAAGGAGCATGGAAGTCCATTGTTGGCCTTTGGGAAACTTATGTTTATATTGATACTTTATTTTAACATTTTACCTTGTTTATTATTATACAGCATCCCCTTTTAACCATGTTTTTCAAATGTATTAAAATTTTCAGTCACCAATGCATCTTAATATCAGATTTTCCATTAGTTTATAAATTTGAGTGTAGGTAAAACTTCATGAATACACACTAGTTTGCATGTTATTGCAATTTGCTGACTAGTTAAAAACAGTGTTGATTTATGCCGATAGAGATTATAGTCTTTACAGTTTTTGTTATTTGTATGTTTTTTAGCTGTGTCTTATGTTCTCTGGATTATTTTTAGTGACAAAAAGCTAGGAATCGCCATCTACACACCACAGGATGTGTATGTGCATAAGATCTTACCTCCACTACAGCTGCGGGAGCCTGTTCTGTCATGTAGTGGATAGCATCCTGGTCTCCCAGCCAATCAGATCCCTTCACTGTGTCATAGAAATGCCACCTCCAGTCGTCCTCCTCCATGTTCCCCAGGGCTGCATTGATCCCACCCTGTGAACCACATTAATATTCATCAATTCAATAAAACTGAAGAGCATTACTGCAATTTATGTTTACTTGAGAGCTTTGACTTGCATAACAAATCTGTATTGAGAGTTTGTAAAATCCCAGGCTTTTGAATGCTGGATTTGAGATTGATGTAAATCTGCAGAAAAAACATCAAGAAACATCTAGAATGTGTTGTCATACCTGTGCAGCGACAGTGTGAGACCTGGTGGGGAAGAGCTTGGTGACACAGGCAGTGTTGAAGCCAGCCTCCGACAGGCCAAAAGCAGCCCTGAGTCCCGCTCCTCCAGCTCCGACCACCACAGCATCGAACTCATGATCAACAACTGGGTACTGAGTAGAGATCTGAAGAGAACGAGGAAAACAAGCTACTGTAAAACTTCTGATTACGAGCACTCTGAGTATGCATCGTTCCTGATCATAATTGTCTATTATTAAAGTCAGTAACTATGATATTGACACCAGATGCTTCAGTGAGCAAAACCAGTGCATACAGACTCACATTACTACCTATGTACATAATAATCACCCTATTCAACACTTATCTAAGTGAAACTGCAAATCTAACTCACATCATCTGATATTTTGGCACTTTTCTTCTTGCCATAGATGGAGAAGTGGAAGTTCCTCGAACCTTGAACTGCAACAGCAGAGACCTGGCAAAAAAGAAAACATTTTTTTTATTTTAAATCAGAAGGGAAATCAAACAAAAGCTTCACCATTACTCAAGTTGCTGACAAAATGTAAAGATAGATAGATAGATAGATACGTCATTGTCATGTATGTTAACACAACGAAACTTGGTTTTGCAGCAATACACTTAGTAGCATATATAAATATATAATTATAATATTATAATAATCAGAATCATATAAAATATATTGATTCCTGCTTACAGAAAACATACTATATAAGCATTAAATACTGCTATATTTATTCACATATTGAAGGCAGTTTTAATTTATATGCCTAAATGCATTTCCATAACACTCCATAATAAAGCGTTCATAACCAAAAAAATATTTTAATAGCATTATTTAACCGTTTTTAATCATCTGTGGCATCATAATGAAAGTACTTTAGCCTATAGTTGACTTTAAATACATTCGTATTGCATCCTCTAACATAACTTACTGCTAACACTCAGCAGCTAACAATAAGACTGTTTCCCACAAGGACAACTGAAGTAACTTGTGTGCACACGCTGAAATATCTCACTTACAACGACAGTTTACTGAAAACATTAGTATCTGTGTATAATGTGAGACAAATAGAAATGGTATAGCTACATATGACGTTTTATTCTATTCAAAAAGTACCGTTTTCTCACAGTGTCACATTGAAGCTACATAACATAGGTTATCGTTACGCAAGTCAGAATCTGACGGTTACGAAAGCTAGGGAGAGTGCAGTAATGATGTGTCTTTTCTGTGTTAAAACAGACAATAAGCACGCATGAATCGAGCATATACACACATACAATAGATCTCCGATTCAATTGTTCGTACTCACTGCTTTCGTCCTGGAAAATATCCTCTTAGAGAGGAGTCGGGAGGCAACCTGAACACTCGCCATGTTGTCAGTTGAAGGACCGTTTCTGAGACACGGCGGAGGGTCAGATATTCTGTTGCACTGGACTGAACCACCTTCCGAAAACGGGGGTGTCATATATGTTACATGTAATGGCAAAGCTTTGAAAACATTTATTAACGTGTTTTCAACAGAATAGTCTACTTATTTATTCACCTTAAAATCAAGCATACACGCACAGATGCTAAATTTAACAACAAATGAGTCTAATGTATAAGTGAATTCCCATTAAACACCCTCGCTCGGGCAAGATGGACTACCAACACGTAAAATTGTATAATCTTGGGGTAAGCAGGAACAAATGTATAAGTGACCTAGACTTTTCATTCAAGGTGAGATACAGCACCATATTTCTTATAGACACACATACACATGACTTGTAGTCGGACTCAAGAAGCTGTTATACCCCGTGTTATGTTTATATGAAATACTCTAGCGAGCACTAGCCAGCAAGCTCAAACGTCAGCTAGCATGTTAGCTCATAGGTAGCTCTGTGGTTAGCTGGGCTGTCAAACCTTCAAGTCACGTCAGTGATTTGATAAACGCAAATAAGATTAATTGTTAAATAGCTTGCACGTGTACTATTTATTCGCAACACTTTGTCTAAATCCCACACATACTGCCCAGACACTTGAATGTTTTTCTTTTTAAATAGCTTGTTAGTGACTTTGAAATGGATACCTGCGCTTTCTTTGTGTATTGAAAACAAGAGACTTCGCCATTAAGTTCATAATCACGTGGTTGTGTTTATAACGAAGCCACACACAGTAACTTCTGCTAATAAACCCCTGGTGGTAACTACAGCAGCAGTGTGAGAATGAATGAAAAGACACTGCAACTTCAATTACCAAAATGTGCATTTAAGGGAGTCAGTTGTCATTAAGGTTTTTGCTCTCCCATGTGTGTGTCTGTGTGTGTCTGTATGTGTGAGACAGCAGCCCCCATGAACAACTTGAATGACCCCCCCAGGTGGAACATTCAACCAGACCCCAGAGGAAGGGGCGCGGGGGCTGGCGATGGGAACCAATGGAACTATGCCCTGCTGGTCCCTATGCTGGGATTGGCTGCATTTCGTAAGTTACACAAGGAGGTGTGTCTGGAAATGTGTTTGAGGATGAGGTAACAGACAGAGGGGAATAACAGTTTCAACGTTTGGTTATTAAATGTACAGTTAATGAGTAGTTATTATGTGCAAAGCAGACTGAGTTTGTGTGAGATTCAATTTCACACTTTACCTCTGTGATGGTGTTTTTATTTTAATTTGTAATACTGGTATCTTTCTCGCTGGGGAATCAGCAGTCTTGTATATCCATACAATGTACTTCTTCACTGTCTGTCTCTGTTCATGCCAAATGCCAAATGAGATGGGTAGAAATGTTCCAACATCTGAAATAACACATTCCTGATGAACAAGGATTAAATAACACCTGTAGTGCAATATGGCTAACAATAATAAATATTTCAACATTTTTAAAGGTTTTTTTTAAAATATCTGTCAATTTAACTATGCTCTCACTTAGCTTAATTGGATGATTTGTCAGTCAGAACTTAATTAATTGCAGACTAAAAAGTAGTTTTAACTGAGTGAGTACAAATGCACCAAGTTTAGCGTCTCTACATTTCTGAACTATCAAATAAAGGCAAAAAATATCTGATAAATAATCCTTTAAAAAACAGATCTTATCTTACCTCACTTCCGCCCCAAACACATCTAACCAATGAGTGAAGTGAACATTCTCACGTGGCTTTTATTGATGCATTTTGGTTCGCTTGAATTTTGAAAAGAAACCAAACCAAGGGGAAAATGTAACATCACGAAAAGTTTACCATCTCATCCACTGATTGAGACCAGAGTAAACACACAAGATTTGAGACTTCTGCCTCTCTTTTTGTTTTTAGGTGCTGCCATTGTCATGTAAACAACAGTAGGTTACGGTCAGTGGTGTACTGGCTATCCGGCATACTGCTTTGGGACAAATCCCAGTGGACTGTCAAAACATATCTGTTTTCACGTGCCCTCTCTGTGTGCCTGTTATTCAGGGTATGCATGAGAGCGTGCTGCATGCCTTTGTCAGGCAATCACAGCTGAGTGCCCCCCCCCCCCCCCCCCCCCCTTACTCTCACTGCCAGAAGGGGGCGACAAAAGTCCTGCTCTCCAGCTTTAAATATCTCCCCTCTCCTGTCTTATCATTCATTGCCCCTTCAGGTTGGATCTGGACCAGGGAGTCTCAGAGGGAGATCCAGAGGGTCAAAGCCCAGTACGACAAAGATGTGACCACAATAAAAAGTGAGATGGAGGCACGGTACCGGGAGACTCTGACAGAGAGACACAGGGCAGCTGCTAAACTGGAGCTGGAGCTGGAGAAAGAGAGACAGAGGGTAAAAGGCTACAAGCAGGCCCTGATCTCACAGAGCCAGCAGCTGATGGAAGAACGGAAACAGTTACAACAGGTAAAGTTTTGTCTTGCTCCCACTTTGATTGGCCCTCCATTTGTGCTACTGTGCAGGTTCCCCTTCTAGTCTGTAGCCTCTCCTCCATAAACCTAAACTCTGTCTTCTCTCTTACAAGGAGCGTGAGACTTTGGAGCAAGAGAAGCAAAGGCTGGTGAAGTCCGGAGCTGCGGGGGCTGTGCTGCATCACGCCCTGGAACGAGAGAACAACTGGTACCGGCGAGCCACCGCCACTCTGAGGGAGCTAGAAGATCAGCTTGTGGAGCGTCAGAATGCCTTCTGCTCCCTCATCCAACCTCGAGATCAGCGGCTGGAGATGGAGAAGAACATACTGCTTAAGGTCGTCAAAGAACCAATCGGGGCAGAACTAGATCTAGAGTCAGATCTAAAGGACATTTTTAAGAGAGATAGGCATTGTGCGGACCTGCTAAACATGGACAAGAGGAAGAATGGAAGTCTCATGTGGGTGTACCTCAAGTACTGGCAGCTGCAGGTCACCGTGCAGAAACACAAGAGAGCTGAGGAAGCCGTTCTAGGAGGGATAACCCAGTCTCCCAGAGAATGACAAAAGACGAAGAGAGGTGTTTTTTCATTTGACTTTGAAGAATGTTGAAACTGTGTGGATCAGGAATGGAAAATGCATGTTTCTTTTTCAGTCTGTGCATTATCTTTATATGGGTATGTTATATAGGTATGTTATGTAAACACACAAGAGATAATCTGAACAACATAATGTTCAAAGGCTAAAAGTTCCATCCCTGATCTCAAAGTTTTGCAAAGAGGGGAGATTTTTTCAGGTTTAGACCCAATTAAGACTCATTAGCTTTAAATGAATATGTGATAAAAAAAAAAAAATGCACTGGCATCACTCAGGTGATATCCATATTGGATACACAATTGATGTTTAATAAAAAAAAAAAAATCCATTTAAACCCTTGAATTTTTTTGTTGGAACATTTGTGTCAATTTAACTCACATTCTGAGTGCCATGAATTAGTGTTAGATGACTGTGTGTCTGGACCTGTGCTAATTTTAGTTTCTTTATCTCAGATATGAATTGAAGGCTCCCAATAAATGTCCCCACTGTGATGTGTTCATACACATCTCTTGCTGCGTTTAGAATAACCACAATTCTATAATTTACAATACTCAAATGAAAAATACAGCGTTAAAGAAAAACAACCATTAATTGAAAACATTATCAGGAATATTTTTCACTCTGTTTTGATGGAAAAGTCATTTATGTCTTTGATTTCTGTGGAATGTAGTTGGCATGAATATGTTTATGAATTATTGCTGGGGATATTTATGATAATAACAGTGGAACCTATCTACACCTCTGTCCATAACTTAGTGTTTCCTGCATCTGTGACGTCTCTCTTTACAGTCTAATGTGTAACCAAAAATGAAATATGTGTCTGTCTCTCATCACTGGTTTTACATTTCTAGTATGTGTAACTATCAGGGAAACTGGAATCTGCTGCATGTGAATCTGAATAAGGGAAAAGAGCACAAAGTTGTGCTCACTGCTGCAACATCTTATCACATTACTGCAACAAAAATAGTCAAACAGCACAGTTCACACTGTTAATGAAAGGAGAGCTTGCAACAAGACCTTCGAGCCTGATGCATTTTACAAGGTTATCAAGCCTCTCTGCACTGTTAATGTTTTTGTTGTGACTATATCTTGGTGAATACGTGCTGGATATAATGCCATAAACTCACACTAACCACTCTAATCCACTCAATCCTCCTAATAAATTCTGGTTCAAGAACTTAATTTCTGGGCTGTTGGTGTTTTCTCCTCCAGAGTCTCGAAAGTACTGCTACATGTGATATTTATATTTTTTATTTAATATTAGTGTATATGCTCACTGATGATCCCTTTACAATGTTGTTGTCTTACCACATGAGGTTGCTGCCACTGGATATCTCTACTGAAAACAGCTATGTGGAATCTCATAATGCATACATGTAAAAAAACAGTATGCAACAGGATAACATTACACTCATCTTTAGTCTCAACTGTAACACAGCACATGTGCATCAAGTCAAGTCAGACAATTTTACTATTTAGCTAAACCGCCATGTAAAACTAGAAAAAATTAAGTTGAGACATTGTTTCTTGAAGCTTTGTGAGGTGTGGAAATGATTGACAATGACAAAATCATTTCCTCCTGGAACATAGTTTACAACAATCTTAAAGTGTCAGTGCCAGAATGTGTTCATATCTACAATGCAATACACTTTAGACATATTATAGTGTTTTTAAGTCTTTTCAATAATATTCAACAATTTTGTAATGTAATAACTTGGTAGTTTAATGTTAAAGAATTTCCAGTGAAGCTCTCCTAACATTTGTCAACACTATTTTTTTTCAGTCTCTTCAGTCTAAAAATACCAAGTTATTTAACAGGTAAGATATCTAGAAGATTCTTAGGATTTTTGTGTAAAAGGTAAGTGACTTAATAAGGACATTGTAATTTTCTAATATGTAAATCACAAGACCAAATGTTGTGTCGTTACATTTTTCAAACTGCAGTTTTAAAACACTTCCAGTTCCTTGCCTCACTCTCTCCTCTGCACCCGATGAGAGGTTTCCCTTGGCGATGACATCAGACTCGAAGGTCTGAAGTTCATTCTGACTGGCTTGGTGAGGTTCTGAGTTACGCCAGTCACTCTCACTTTATCCACATGCACTCTGTCATTCCTCTTCCCGAGTATAACGGGGCCCTTTCCTTGTTGTCGCAAGCTCTCAAAACTGGTTTTGGGTAGTTGGTACTCTGTTGTGGCTCTGATGTTGCTGCCCAGCCTCAGTATCTGGCTGGGACTCCTCTCAACCATGAAGTGGACCACCTGTTCCTGTTTGTAACTCTCTTTGCGAAGGTTGTCTGTCTCTGATAGTGTCAGCCTGGAACACAGAACATACAGCAGATAAACGATTTTTGATACAGTCTCTTTTACACTAAATTTAGAGTGGTGTTGTGATCTTCATATATCTCATAAAATCTTTCAAATAGCTTATTATTATTAGAATCAGGTCTGAAAGTTTCAACCCTAAGTCAAAATATAATATATTGATGCCATGTATTTACAGTAGAAAATACAATAGATTTCAAATGAGAACAACATACCTGTATTGTGGTCTTGTTTCAAGCACCAGGCTCAGCCAACATGCTTGGTAGCTCTCTTTCTTCCACTCGTTTTCCTCCTGAAGATCACAGTAGGAGTTCACAAGGTAGCAACCCCCTCTGCTCACACAGTGCATGTTGTGTCTTTGTGTGTGAGTGTGTATGTGTGTGTAGAAAGGTTACGTTAGGCGTGTGTTCGGATGCTAAGACAAACTTCTCTCACCTGTGACCTACATGCTCGAGTAATGCATCAAACTCAAGGGAAAGATACTGAAAACAACAAGCTATACGAAAATATTGTCTTACTGTCTTTGAATGTGTGTACCAAGTAGCCTGAGATTTGCGTGTGTTGGGAAGCTTCTTAAATATCCGGCCTTGTTTCTATTTTTACTCTTCTGCATCACATCGTGGTGAATGCACTGAATGTCTCCACATCAGGCATCCTGGAGGTTTGGTTTTCATTTGAAAAACATCGCAGGCTTGAGTTCTTTCCATGAAACGAGCCCACCACATGAAGATGAATCTGAACCCTCGTCAATTTTATCTGTTGAACCCCTTTGTGTTGTGAGGTGAGCTTGGAGATTAAAGGGAAGGGCATTATTACAATTGTAACCACCCCAGAGTCCTTTTATTATAGTGCACTTGTGTGTTTACATTCAGACTATAAAAGCATGTATGTGTTGACGGAAATATGAAATGACTAATCTGTTTAATGAGAGGCTCATCCCATCAGGTCAGAGAAATTATCCTTACACTCCTCAGATGTCTCTCACATTGAGCACATATCACAGGAAGGAAACAGCTGAAGGCAATTAGATCACTGACTGACAGCAATGATACAACTCATTAATCTAAAGCCACATCAGCTCCTTGGGCAAAACCATGTTTTAGACTGCAACAGTAGTGTTTGTGACTATATTTCACTTTAAAACTGGCCCCTTTCAAGCTCAACAAATCAGATTTCTTGGTGACAATGTGGAATGCTTGGAGCCAGGGTTCACGCATTGGATTATAAATGGATATTAAGAGAAGTCCTCTGCCACCTTCACCACTGCTTACAACTGTATAGCATGTAGTTTTAGTGCACCTCTGTGCTGATGTGGAGGAACAAAGGGATGGACAGTCAGAGCTCACAATCAAAGTCTTCAGTTCTAGACATGTATTTCCATTATGTTTCAATTTCGGCTATGATGGATACATGTGAAGGAAGTTTGGGAGGCAAGTCACAAACTTTGCTGGATTTACACTGAGAATATATACGACAGTTGAAGAAAGATTAGATTATAAGAATAAAAAGAAAAAGATTAGTATCACTTGACACCCCGATAACTCTGACGTGTCACAGGCATGTTGGCAACATCCGGTTTCATCGAACTGTGAGGGTGAAACTGAATCAGAGGGTGTACGATGGTGTGACTGAGGCAGTGGAAGGTATGTTGGATTCACCCCAGCAAAAGCAGCCTGTTCCAGCAATACAAGAGCCAATATTACATGACTTCAACTTGGCTCTGAATCCTGCCGAATAAATATTGTCGTGGCACCATGATCGTACTCTCACAACAAGCATCCAATCATGTTTAATGAAGCGGCTATTCCATTCCAGTTTTATTGATACTAATATTCATATTAGTGTTTACACAAATACATTTGTGATTTTGAATATTCTAAAAAACTCTTAATCCTCCTGTAGGCCATGATTTTTAATAGCAAATGTCCTTCAGCCACGTAAAATAAGACCCTTTTAGATCATTGGACTGGACGGTCAATAAAAGTATTAAATGGATGCTTGAGATGCCATGAAGACTGCAGGCACGTCATAAAAACATTACATTTGCTTTTATTAGGCCTCACAAACGTTGTTGTTTCATGTTTTGCTGATATTGATATTAACTCCACTTTTTGTAGTGAAGAAAATTAATCACTCATGAAAAACTTCAACTCAACTGTAATATTAAAGCCAAATTACACACATTTCAACTTCATATTTAAAATGTTATAACATATTTTAAATGCAAAGACCCCAAAACTGATGTTATTGTAATGGTTATAATGGGAACAGTTTTTATTCACAGATGTTGAAAAGATGACCTTTTTTCTCGGTTTTCCTTTATGATTTTATGACTCTCTAAAATTTCCTCAAAACAGCATATGCGCAACCATTATAATGACATTTTTGAACACATTTAGAACTTAATCTTCTTTTACTTTATTTTATTGTTTTATTTTACTGACTGTGTTTTTCTCATTATCATCGTCCTATATGTCTCTTGATTGAAATTTCAATTTGCAGTGTCTAACTTAGACATCCGATCCTTCCTGGTTTGTAAAATACAAGGGAAAAGCAACGCAGATCCAGCCACCTGTACTAGCCCTTGAAGTTCCAATATGTTTAGAGTGCTGAGCTCCAGGTTGTTAAGTTCCTGTGATGGAAAAGCTTTTTTTTTTTAACTGTGTCATAAATTATAAGCAGTAGTCTGCCTCAGAAGTTAAAGAAATGTGTATAAAAAAATGAATTATTTAACAAGTGTAACAGGAAGGTCCCTTTAAAAAAAGATGAACTAAGTCGATAAATATGATTTTTCATTTTCAAATGATAGATTTATTGTGAAACATAAAATAAGATACAGTACATTTCTTTCTGTTGAAAATCTGACATTCTTTACATTCAGTAAGAATCAGTGGAAACAATGACCAAAAAAAAAAAAACTAATATGTTGTTTTTTGAGGATTTTTTTACCCGCACATTAATGATATAGTTCAGGATACTCAGAGATAAGTCAAGCTGTCCTGACCTGCAGCAGTGTTTCCTTCCATAACTGTGTTTATGTCTGATATTCATTTATCAAGGCTCCCGGTATCAGTGCTGATCTAACATGAAAAAACAGATCACTTTATGGATTTTGTTTGTAGAAAAAACAACTGATGGATCAACATCTCATATTTACTGAACAACAGATCAGGCAGAATATGCTGCTGAGTATATCACATAGAGAATCTGTGTGTATCTGACCAGACCTGCATCAAACTGAAGGTACGCATCTACGTACAGCTGTAATAACTCAGCATCACTGGCTGAACCAGGCAGGCCGCTTCCTGGATCTCTCCACTATCCTCTTGTCTTTGTCCTGCTGGCTTGGTGTCTCGCCTTCATACAGGACGACAGTCTCTGTAGCCGGCGCCCTCAGTGGACCGCCTTCCATTGCTTTAATCTGCTGGCGAATCAGAGAAGTCTCCCTGCACACCTTAGCGTAACAGAAGCCACACAGGATGTGTTTCTGCTTCAGATGGCCACACTCTGGACACGGCTCAATGTTATTCTGAGAGAGAAGAGACAGAGGATGCAGACTGTGGGTCAAATAATGTCACGGAGACACTGTTGCTGTATTACCTAAAACATATCTTTGGCCAATATATGCACAAATACTGACATATATGTGACGAGCTAATATCAGACAACCTCTGCTAGAGATGTTAACATTTACACATTTTGCACCTCATGATAAACACACGTCTCTACACGAGTCAGCAAGTGTTATATTAGCACATAGTGACTGGTTTAGTACAGAAGGTCGTATTAAAACTTAACATGGTGAGATAATGCTGTAAAATGATGTCTTATTGAGGGGTTCCACACTAAAAAAATATCATTGACTATATTAAATTGCATGCGCAATCTCATTGGCAATTCTCGGAGGTTTGTTCTTAGCAATTCTTTCCTTGTGCGCTGAGATATACAGACAATATACACAGCATGGGAGGGATCAGTCATGTACTCACAAGTGATCTGGTGCTTGCTGTTTTATGAAACTTTTATGGTATCTTTGTGTTTTGTGCTGCTTTGTGTGTACTCTGTTATTATCTGTATTGTTGAGTCTTGTGCAGTTTCATATGTATTTTACTGTCACGTCCCCATCTAGGGACGGGCATTGCAAACTAGCTTGGGCTATAAATGCTGTGGTATGTGGCTTTAATTCATGCTATATACTGGTCCCCTCGCATATAAACATGAAATAAAATAAGGTCTGTGAAGTGAGCTGACATACAGCTGACCTCTCCAAATATTTGCAAATCACTTCCAACCTATCACCACAGATAGAGAGGAAGTCTAAGTAAGACAAACATTCTTATAGCTGTGTTTTGATGTGATCCATTTAAGAGGATCCAGGTGTGTTTCTATTCAGTGTACCTTGACTTTTAGGAGTTTAGCGTCAGCTCTCCTCCTGGTTCGGTTAACCTCTATGGTGCGTCTCTTCTTAGGTACTGCCATCCACAGGATGCCGTCCAGGATGCCAGGAGGCTGCTCCAGACTCTGCTGCTCCTCCAGCTCCTCCTCGACCTCAGGCTGAAGCTGAGGCAGCAGACTGGGGCCGTTCACTGCCAGCGCTGGAGCTGCACACAGCAGAGAAACACTGTTATCTTTTATCACCACTCCGGTGAAAAACAACTCACCAAGTCCAGCGTGACCGGAACATAGGAGGCAAATATAGAAAAACGACTAAGAGAAGATAAAGCTGCTGATAACAGGTACTGAGAGTTAAAACTTTGGTGAAAGTAAACGTAGATATGTGTGTGTGTCCTGATAGCATGGTTAGCAGTAGCTAACTAACCCTAAGCTCCAGACAGTCTACTCACCCAGCTGTCTGTCTAATGTTAGTCCCGCCGCCTGCAGCAGTCTGCTTTCAATGTGGAGCAAAGAGCATCTGAGGCTGTGCACTAATGCCGATAAATTCATCATTTTTGTTGTCAGCACGTTTTCGTTCCTTCTAACATGTCAAACAGCTCACGGTCATCGGGATACAATACGTCATTAAACACCGACAAGAAACTGCACTTCTTCGTCTGTTTAATTGTTGCAGGACAAGACGGATTTGAGCATTTTATTTCCATCTAGTGGTCAATATCTCCAACTGCACTTTAGTGCCTTCATACTCTCACACGTCTCAAGTCAATTCTCCAAAACAAACTATAGATAGGCTTGCTCTGAACTATAGAAACTACCTATAAAGTTATAGACAGTTTCTATAGTTCTATAGAAACTGTCTATAGCCATACAACTATCTATAACTATAAAAATTATCTATGACTTTATATCTATCAATAACTATAGAACTATTTATGAATGTACAACTATCTATAACTACATAAACTATAACTATCGAAAATATAACCTTTGCCTCCATTTATCATCTCTTACTGGTACTATATTATCACCATATGTTTTTAAGATCTTGCTTAATTGTGCTGTGAAATTCAACTGGAATATATTAATTTCTATTTTAAATTGTGTGTAGGATGTTAATATAGTTTTTAAGATATGTGTTAGTAGACAAAGAACAAATGTGAACGTTTAGAAAAAAAACTTGTTCTATTTTTTCATTTCAAAATTGATAGTAGACACATAAAAAGAGCGCAACAATTTATAATATCTCTTTTATCTCTTTCATTGTACCACAGCATTACTGTCATTGTCTAACATACTGGTGTATTGATTATGCTGAATAATAATCATTAACAGAGTCTTTCCTTAATCCAGATTATAATTATTTATTAGCAAAATTACCTTGAATATGTGTCATTTTATTTTAAGACACAGAAATGATAAATCAGACGGAATGGTTTAACCTTTTATCGGTTTATTTCAGTCTCTGACCGTAGGGTAGCACTTAACACAACATAAATCACACATTAAAAGCAGTTGACTAGTTGATTAGTGTTTTGAATTGACAGGTCACCTATCTATCTATCTATCTATCTATCTATCTATCTATCTATCTATCTATCTATCTATCTATCTATGAATGAATTAATGAATTAATGAATTAATATATATATTAATATGAATTAAATTGAAATCATATTATCGGGTTTATAACGTAGCCTGGTGACACCAGGATGCAGTTCACACGCAGGTTTATAGGCGGCGGTGTTCAGTTTGAAATCGATTCGCGAGCCGCTAATCAACACAGAGCAGAAGAAGAAGAAGAAGAAGATGGCGGAACGAGGCTACAGTTTCTCCCTCACCACATTTAGGTAAACTTTGTCAAAAAAGCCATAAAATTGAAAAAGGCATCCACGTTTGCTGGCTATAGTGGTTGTTGTTTGACAACGGCTTGATAAAATGAACGCACGGTTTTCTATTTTAGTGAGAAAATAAGGTTTTTGGAGCCGTTGTAGTCGATGCACTGTCATTGCCGGGTAATGAATCGGCTAACGTTAACGTGAACTGTTAGCACGCTGGCTAACATGTTTTCAAATGAAAAAGTCAAGTAACCATTTGTTGCTGTTATCCATGATAAAGAAAACGTGATTAATGATTGTATTTGTGAGCCAGTCGTTGAACAGACCGAAACAGGTCAGCTTTACTTGCAAAATCTCTGGAGACGAGCGAAAGTTAGCTAGCTCAGATGAGTCAGTTGTTTTAGCTTTTGCTTTCAGTTTCGTCGTCAATTGTTGTTACACTATCAGCCTGGCTTTGCAACTGCAGTAGTTGTTATATCAGCTTTTTGTGTTCGTGTATTTCTCCTCCGCCTCGCAGCATAATAATAATGCAGCATCTTGTTTTTGTATCTGCAGCCCTTCAGGTAAACTGGTCCAGATTGAATATGCCCTGGCAGCGGTAGCAGCTGGAGCACCTTCAGTCGGCATCAAAGGTATGGAGTCACCGAAATGTTTGGACCAAAAGTGGGCCATGAGCCTTTCTTTGAGGGTTATTGCACCATCGTCAAGAAAAGCTTCAACTAAGTGGGACACTAAACTACAGGAATTTGAAGTCTGGTTGTTATCAAAAGATGCTACAAGATGTGTAATACAAAGTAACAGTCGTTATTATTATTGGGTGTGTTTAAACAGACTCAAATTGGATGTAGAGCTGTTACTGGTATATTATTGCTCCCTTCAGAGTAATTTTTTTTGACGTGAATGTGCAAAATGTCAAATGCAGAAGATATTTGACTGTAGGTTAAATGTGGCAGGGGTGCACAGTTTGGAGAGTCTAACCTTAACAAAAAGAGAGCTAAAAATTGTATTGATAAAGTATATAAAAGTAATACAAGTTTTGCTTTTCTGACTGCATAAAAGTAAAATCAGTGGGTTGAGCTAATAGACCTTGGTGCAGTAACTTAAGTACTCACCAGCATCTGTAAATGCCATGGTCGACAAAGCCTAGATGAAGCTGGTTTGAGATTACAGTTTGGAGAGTTTAACCTTTACAAAAATAGAACTAAAATTGGTTTGGTAAATTTAATAAAGTGCATAAAAGTAATATAAGTTCTATCTTTCCAACTGCAGAAAAGTCAAATCATTGGGTTGAGCTAATAGATGCTGGTGCAGCACTAATTGTTATGGTTGACAAAGCATAGGTGAAGCTGGTTTGAGAAAATGATCATTAGTTAGGATCTGTAAAGACACTAATTGTGATGCTCTCTTTGTTTTTTCAGCTTCTAATGGAGTGGTCCTGGCGACAGAGAAGAAACAGAAGTCCATTCTGTATGATGAGCAGAGCGTTCATAAAGTGGAGCCCATCACTAAACACATAGGCATGGTGTACAGCGGCATGGGGCCAGACTACAGGTGGGGATTCTTTGTGGTTTGAAAGAATCAGAGTGTCAGTGTTTTGTTCTGCGGCCACTTGATGCAACAATATTCTAATCCTCACCAGCCTGTTTGCATGGCTATACTGGAAGGTTTTAAACCCTCAAGAAATGTCATGTATTCTACATTACTATCAACCATTTCCCAAAGCGTTCTATAAAGTTTTTAGATTGATTACCTGCCTTCCAGATAGTCAATGGCTTCAGTCACCTGCTGAAAAAAAACATTAATATGGGAAAACACATACTTTGGTGTAAAGTGTTTTCCCTCGGGTGGTACTTTTTCTTTCAGTGTTGCAGCTAAGCTTTGGCCGTCTCAATGTGCACACACAGTATTAATGTGTTTTGTATGACCACTGATCCTCACATACACAGAAAAATTAACAAGGTCTGTCCTTGCAGGGTTTTGGTCCGACGAGCTCGGAAGTTGGCACAGCAGTACTTCCTGGTTTACCAGGAGCCAATCCCCACAGGCCAGCTTGTCCAGAGAGTGGCCTCTGTAATGCAGGAGTACACACAGTCTGGGTGGGTATATAAAAAAAGACAATTAAATGCACACTGCTTATAGACATATCACCAGATGTATTCGGCTAGCAGTTTATTGATTTAAGCTGTGTTGTTTTCTCCTCCAGTGGAGTGCGTCCATTCGGGGTGTCATTGCTGATAGCTGGATGGGATGAAGACCACCCCTACTTGTTCCAGTCAGACCCCTCTGTATGTTCTGTTGTTCATTTTCATATTTGTCATATCTGAATCTGACACATATTCCAGTCATATTCTCAGTTTGCGGTAATTCAATGTAAAGACTATACTCTTGATAATACTGTATATGCCTGAAGCATAACTTGTTCCTGACTTTTTGTCTTCTGTTTCTGACTGGCAGGGTGCTTATTTTGCATGGAAAGCCACAGCCATGGGAAAGAACTACGTAAATGGAAAAACATTCCTTGAAAAAAGGTACATGTTTACAGTAAAAGGCATTTTCTTTGTAATGAATAGAATAAAATGATGTGTGCAGTAAATGTGTGTATATATGTGAATTTTGATGGGCTGAGCTCAGTATTTGCTGTACATTGTGTATATATATTACAGTTCAGTTATATTCATCTCTCTCTGTGTGTTTACTATGACTCTCAATGATCAAAGTTGATAAATACAGGTGTAAAAAGACAGTTTATTGTGGTACAATTTAGAGATATAATCAACTTAAACTTGTGGTTCAGTTTGAGGCATTTTTTAGCATTGTCATGCCTTTTTGAGCAAAATCTGAAGGAATAGAAATTGTTTGTGTTACTGATAAACTGCAAAACAACAAAAGAAAACTATAACCGGTATGATGTCAGCGCAGATACAACTGAAGCCCCAGTTTGTTCTACAAATAAACCTGAAGAGTACGGTGAAACTTTTTAAAATTGGTAGATGACCACTTTATTTTCATTCTCCAGGTATAACAACGATCTGGAATTGGAAGATGCCATCCACACAGCCATCTTGACTCTCAAGGTATATTGTTTGTTATAACAATACCTGAGGCATTAAAGTCTTTCTTCAGTGTAGCAACGTCTCTCCTTTTATCAGTCATTGACACTCCCCGATCTTTGTGTTTCAGGAGAGTTTCGAGGGTCAGATGACAGAGGAGAACATTGAGGTGGGGATCTGCAACGAAGCCGGCTTCAAAAGACTCACCCCAGCCGAGGTGAAAGACTACCTGGCAGCGATTGCGTGAACACCCCCTGCCTGGTGACGGGTCTCTCTGGCCACATTTCAAGACGGAGACATGACAGCGCAGTAGCCAACAGTTGCATGACACATCTTTTTAATACACCACAGAATCATTCATAAAGAGTTTGACATTATTGTGTTATGTCTGCAAAGTTTCTGCCCTGAGAACATGGAGTATGCGCATAACTTCACTATAACCAGGATTATTAATGTGAGCTAGCAGGATTAGACAGACTGGTGCATATTTACTGAAGGTGACAGCCTTTGTGTGTGTGCAACTAACTTGGCTGCCACTCACAAATGCATTCACTTGACTCCCATCAGTGATAAGTTGTCACATAACGAATTGGCTTTGTCAAAAACGTGTATCCGTATTGTGAAATGTGGCAGTTGGCTACTGTGCGTATGAGAAGGAATGTGGGCTCTGATGAGTGAAATCTCAAGTCTTCCACTGAATCCTTCAATTTTCTTATTTCTCATTAATGTTCCAGCAGCAATGAAATTTTTCTACAAATCAAGCACTGCTTTATGCATTTATTAAAATCTGATCACTTGTAACCATTGCTGAGTGTGACAAAGGGCCAAAAAATTGAAATAACTAGTCAGGCCAGACAGATCCTTATGTGGGTGATTTGTTCATCCTGAACTTGTTTCCCCTCAAAGCTCCTGACTGCACTTCATCAGCACTCTTCAAACACACTAGAAAGGGGGATAAACAAAAGCAGCAAGAAGGGAGGATCCAGTAGAAAGCTTGAGATTTTACTTAAGGAATCTGGTTGCCTGTACAGCAGTTTTACAAAATGTACTTTTTTTTTCAGGCTAGAAACAATTCTAGAGTTTGTATTTTCTCTTCTGGTATCTGTCAGTTATTCAAATAAAAGACAGTGAGTTCATGTTGTGTGTGTGAGTCTTAAATTTAAAGCCATTGTACCGTTAAAACATGTAATATGTCAACATGCTGTCAGGGGCTACGTCATGGTCTGTGTACATCAACCGGGACACCTTTCCGAATTTTACATGTATCCCTACGCCCATGTTATGAATAATAAAAAAGTACTAAGACAGCAAATAATCACAACAGCACTGACCATCCACATCTGGTGCATCTCTGCAACTATGAAAATAGTACTAATATGATTATGCTACATTTATAATTTAGCCAACGGGTCTATTTTTTTTAGACCGCTTTATTGAAACAAATTTATAGCACTTTCTGTACACAACTTGAGTCTACAATCGCAATATTGTAAGGGGGATTAATTGTAGTTGTAATAAAAAAATAAAATAAAATGGTAAATACCTTGTAAGGATTAAAGTGGTTATAGGTTTAGACAGCGTTTTTGTTTGTACATTCAGATACTGAAAAAATGTATTGTTTGATATGGACAGTCTGAAAAGTTTTTTTGGCTTTTTTCTTAAGAATTTGGATTTGTGACTATAAAATTTGGTCAAAATAGTAAGCAAATTAATCAGAACTGTGAACAGAGAATCCTGTCATATGCAGTGAATACAAACAACACATTTTCCAAAGTAATAAAAAGTGAGGGTAAATATGATCACCAATAAATTATGACAATTTAATCCACAGATGTTTTGTATGTGTGCAGGACTAAAATAAATGTAGCAGTATTTCTCTGAGCTCCCAGCAAAAGGTACAGCTTACATCAATGTCTTTCTTGAGTTTCTGCAAATAATTATTTGTTGATTAAAAAAAAAAAAACAACCTGTGAAGCGTTTTAAATGATATCGACGGATCTATTTTTCTGTGCGGCAGCTCCTCGATAGTTACGTCACAACCTCTGATGACGTTTGTGGCGCCAGAAATCAGTTTAGAGAGGAGCTTGTGTGTGTCAAGCTGGAGGATATTTGCCGTTATCTTTGCTGTGCTGGCGGCACTGTGAGCGTTAGGACACTTTTTTAAGGGGGGATAGTGGCTGATTATCCGTCGTTCATGCTTGTATAAGGTCAGTTTGGAGTCAAGATGGTGATACTACGCAGCAGCGGCACTGTCGGAGCTGAGTCGGTGGCGACAACTCCGAAGCGGAGGTCGATGGAGTTGGACACAAGCTCGGAGTTTCTGTCGCTGCTTCCCGCCTCCCAGAGAAAGTCCGCCCGGCTGACCCGGTCCTCCCGGCCCTTGGATGATAGCTTCAGCAGCCCGGAAAACAACACGACGAATGTAAGTGTGTACACATAGACAGCTGGTGTTAGATCACCACTTGTTTTGGTGGATAAAGTAGCTTCAAACGCAAACTTTGCTGTCATATACCTGCTAGCGTGCTAAGCTAACTACCCTAGCTACCTTGTCAGCTTGTCACTGACTGATAGAGTAGTAATCATCACTCAAAGTTTCCTAACATTTGACTCAACTCGTGTCTCTCTTTGACATAGATTTTTTCGTGTCATGTATAACGCTCACTTCTGAACTCTCCAGTTAAAATAAACAAATACGCTAAATATTAATGTTTTGTTCAGTGTTGTTGTGCGTCATGGTCCTATAATAATAACGTTTGTAAGTTGTTAGACCAAATTAAAAATGTCAGTACGCTAGATGTTATAAATGTCTAAGGTGGTGTGTTTTGGTATTTCTGTAAGGCAGTGGTTCTCAAAGTGCGGTCCGGGGCCCCCCTTGGGTCCTTGAGGGGATTCCAGGAGGTCCCCAGCAAAAAAGGGAATAATTTATATTCACTATAATTCCATCCATCAGTAACACAATGACAGGATGTATAACTATTGTGGTCATGGGTTTCATACATTTTCTGTAATAAAACATCTAAAAGAAAAAATCCTATCAAATGGGGGTCCATGGTCTAATTTATTTATGTCAGTTTAGGGGTCCTTGAAGTGAAAAAGTTTGAGAACCACTGCTCTAAGTTGCAGTTGTAGGGATTTGATTGGTCGGCAGGGGGATGTGTTCATTCATGAATTCATTCTTTCGTTGAGTCATTCAGCTGGGAAACAAAACAAAACAAAATGTGCTTAATAGACTGTAACCAAACTTTTCACAGAGTCACTATTTTGTGAAACCGCACTGCAGCTTTAGCATGATTAACCTCTATTCTACAAAGTATACTTTATCTAGTATATGTGTGTGTGCACGCTTGACATGAATGTTCAGTTATATGGGTCATTAACTGATAGTTGCATGACCTTCTGAGAACAAACTAGTTTTGAGTAATGTGTTGCTTGAGTTTTAGGACATTATTCTTATTCTAAAAACAACACACTCCCTCACAGACAGAGACAGATAACAAGAACCTTTATCAGATTGAGTGCAGAGGCAGTGGTCAGTAGCAGCACCCATGGGGCAGATAGTGTGGTAGTGACTCAAAAGTCAGATATTACCGCATTTGCTGCTATGAGGAGCTGGCCTTTAGCTTCCAGTCATTCCAGTCATGGGACAGTGACTGCTACCCAGCAGCCCCATCTTTGCGGTTTACTACAGATAGAAACTCATTGATTTATTTTAAACGACTAATCCACATACTTATACATAGCTCATGTTTGAAATGTATGGAGTTAACATGTTGTAGGAACATTTACAGATTGTAAAATAGAATTTCAAATCCAAGATGCTAAAGCTGAAGCAAGTTAACTGAAGTAAATGTGGTTACTCATAATTTCACGTGTAAACTGACCTGCACTCCTGTTGACTCAGTAAACATAGCAAAGTAGGGAACCTCCTACAAAGACCTGGAAGTTAGGCAATAAATATACTTTATGTTATGATTAACTTGATTTCCTTATTCAATATAGTAGACACTCTTGAACTTCTGCTGTTTATACTGTAAATTATAAACCCATAATGTGACCGTGCCAGGGACACGCTGATATGAAGCAGGGGGACGGAAGTGGTCTCCATCACACTCCGAAGACCCGAGAACAAAGAGTTAAACTGGAGGTCTCCTTTGCGGACATGGAGCCAAAGACCAGCAGCCCTGTGAATGAAGACAAGGCTGGAGGCTGCTGCACCAGGTAATACAGTCAGTTTAATAACTGTTTGATTATTAGCAATACTTTTAACAACTGCTTTTTAAGGGGTCATGGTAGGGGTGTTTTTCTGCAAAGTAGCGAGGATTTTCAGGTTAGATATTACAAGTGGAAAACTTATCACCCACTTAAAGTGATCAATGGCCATCACAGAGAGGCAGAAATAAAGGCAAACATGTTTTGTCTGTAACTTGACACTTGCATCAAACATTAAATAACATTTAATATCTCTATTCCTTACAGTCAGCTGGATTTCCTCATATAGGACAGTTTCCACTGATTATATATGTATTCTTCCCCTGCAAATTTACCTCACAACCTACTTTTGTAAACAAGTCTTATTATGTTTTTATTTTTTTTTTTTTTTTTGGACAGTGTTGATGTCAAAGAAAGCAATACATTCTCCAAATTAGGCATGCAACTAACAATTATTATTGATTAATCTGCTAATTATTTGTCAGTTAATCATTCGGTCTGCAAAATGTCAGAAAGCAAAGCCACAAGAAGCAGGAATTTTTTGCTTAAAACTGACTTAAACGATTCAGTTATTATCAAAGTATTCAATTATTTTTTTGTTGATCAACTTATTTTTGATTTGTATTTGTCCTTTTTCTCTTCAGGAAATCCTCCAGGCTGCAGAGAGAGGGGAATGCGTCCAGCAGCAAGCAGCAAGCAGGTGCGGTATGCTACCATATCTTTCTATAGTTACACAGCACATGAAGCACGTTAAACAGAAATGAGTATTTAGGAGGGCCTGTACTACTAACAGGCTAACAAAAAGTGTTTCTGTTCATGCTCAAGATGTTCCAGATGAAGTGGAGGGGTCCTCCACTCCCAAGAGGAGCCGCTTTAACCTGCAGAGCCGAGAAGTGGAAGAAGAGGAGGAGGAGGAGGATCGCTCCGTACGACGTAGTTCCCGAATCACTAGATACAAACTTGATTCCCGAAATCAGTCAGTGCTCTACGACCGCCTCATCACCAAGTGAGTTCAATAACATTCACTGCAGTGTCTTTAGTCTCCCTCCAACACTGTGTCAGTTTTGTATCACCATAAGTAGTATCCAGCTCACATACGCAAAGCTAATGAGTAATCTCAGTGATGAATTTTGATAAAATCTGATGAATTCTTCCTCCTCCCTTAGCACTGCTGAAGCTGTTCTCCAGAAGATGGACGACATGCAGAAGATGAGACGCAGACTGAGGAGCAGAGACACTGAAGAAGAGGTAATAATCCACACTCCTTATTCAAACATGGCATTATGTAACGGAGGGGATTTTGCTGTTTACTGTGCAACATGTTACAAACCTCTGTAATCATAACGTTAATCGGAATTTAACTTGTTTTCTGTGAGCAGCTGGGAGTGTACACCAGGGGCAGAATGGGAAGGTCTCTGAGGACAGACGTGGAGAGTAAAGACACACAGGAGGAGAACCAAGGTGAGACAGATTAGATTTAACAGCCACTTCATGCTTGGGATCGAGATCAAAATATGCTTTATTTGTTTTGGGGAATATAAAGGCATGTTGTTCCTGCTCCATTCAGTGCTGGAGAGAATTCATTCAGCTTCATTCATCTCAAGCCCCCAAGTTGCTACTAGACATCTAACAGCCAAGTGTGTTTTCTTCATCTTAACTTCGATGGGCTATGATATCATCAAAAGCAGAATTGTTCACATTTTGTTTTAAAAATGGCAATCAGCAATATATTTTGTATAATCATTGTGAGGCTGATGTCATTTTTATTCACTGGCAACGATGTGATCTGTTGTTGAGTGGTTTAATTATTCGTAGTGTCTCTACACTACTGCCTGGACCTCAATGTGTTCAAACTTTTAGCTTAAACTTTGTATGTAGATCACATCTTTAATATCTCTTCTTTTCTTTTCTTTTTTAATTTAAATTCACAGCAGGGGATGAGGATGATCATGATGAAGAGGAGGAGGAAGATAGAGAGGATGATGATGATGAGGAGGAGGAAGAAGATGACGACGACGACGATGATGATGATGAAGATGGCGAGGAAGAGGAAAACCAGAAGCGTTACGACTTCAGACAGCGAAAGACTGTGGTTCGCTATCAGGCCCCACAGGATGGTACTGCTTCTGTTCAGCTCGATCAATGAAACAATAGACATTTTGATGTGTAACAGGTGTGAATAATAAAATTTAACGATAGCTGCCTCAGTTTCAGGGTCCTGGTACCGTGTAACGTGCTGTCATGGGACACTGGAATAGAACCGAGCCATCGTTAACGTTATTAGTAACAATTGTGCTTTTCCTACTATGACTAAGCCTGCTGTGAAAAAGCCCCATTGATCATTAGATGGATCGATTCAACTTTATTGCCATTACACACAGAAGGCACCAGTACAAATCCAACCAGACCAGCAAACAATAGCAAATTTGGCACAGGAGAAAAAAAAGATTAGTGACATTTACAGCTTAGTCTCTCTCTGTCCTCTCATACTCGTTACATAGTTGAATATTTTTGCTAAGTTATAAGTGTGCCCTATTAAATACATTCACCTGAATATCTGCTAGCTTTCCACTGAATTTGACATTTTGATTAAAATGTTTTGTCAGAACCCAGAGAGCCCAGGAAGCGCAGCATGTACTTCAAGGACCACTCGTCTCCTACCAGACGCAGGTTCAGATTCAGCTCCACGGCCCCCAGGAGCCCCTACAACAGAAGAAGAACCAGCCTGTTAGTATGACAACTCAGCCACCAACCATTCAATATGAAAGTATGAATGTGAGAAGTAAAACATCTGCTAATAAGGGATTTGTTTTCTCAGTAACCCTTGATGGTCCGCTTAATACCACATAAAATAGTCTTCCAACTTACTGTAGGACACATTTGACTTATTATCTTGAAACGTGACTCACAGTTAGGTTTATCAAAGTTTATTCTGCAAGAAAAAAACATTTACGCAATCACTTCTGAATGGCCTGATAGCTGTTACGCTTACTCATATCTCAAACACACACACACACACAGAAAGAACATGGGCCAACATTAAAAAAGTTGTTTCTTTGATCTGTCCTGGTGTCATAGTGCTGTCTCTAATAGGCTTTAGTATCATCATTGCATGTTAAATCCATCCCAAAATTCCCTTTTTTCCTCTTTTTTTTTCTGATTCTCTTCCTCCCACCCTCAGGAGTAGTTCTGAGAGGTAAGACCCCAACTACTTATCTTTTGTTGGTGTTTTTTAGTCTGTAGTTTGTTTTTTGGGATGCTGTCTGTTTCTGCTAACACCGTGGTTGTGGTGGGGGGGGGCACTATGGTTGAAGAATTGGGATGCCGAACCAACATCAGAACTTTGTCACTGTTTAAGCATTGTTGAATGTCTTTTAGACAAACAATGAATACATTTGTTTTAATGCTTAAATGAAAAGTCTTTCAATTAGTTGACATGATAGATTGCAATGTCTCTGTTGCAAATCTGAAAATGTGGAATTGGCAGCCTTTCAAAAGTTTAAAAAGGGGACGCTCTTGATTTTGATGTCATCTGTTGATCTTCTTTGAATCATCAAACAGCAAATATTACTAACACTGTATTCCTATATTTCCATTTTTGACTGGACACCATCTTTTCATCATTTTGTGTTAATTGATATCTTCCTTTTTTGAGTTTTCATTTTTTTATTTTTATGTGCATCTAATTAGAAGTTTCCCTCACATTTAAAAAAGTTGATTTGTCAAAATAACCATTTAAAATCACTTCTGTAAATCAAGCACCCCTTACGTGTTGTTCAGATAGTATGTCAGTGTGGTGTCATGAATGGTGACGGTGTCATTCGAAGTGGTTGGATGAGTTGCCCCTGTGTTATTGTTGCACATCATACATAATCAAATACTGCCTTTCTACTAAATCCATGCATTCTTACTATTGTTTCAACAATGTGTATGTTTGTGTGTATTTGTGTATTCATGAAAAACAGCGATACTTTCTAATCAGTGAGTAGTAATTGTGGTGTGCTTGTGTGTGGAATATGAGTGTCTTGGCTTACTAGCATTGATTCCTGTGTTGTTGCAGAGAGTGACATCTGTTTATGATAAACTGATAGTCACCATGGTACAGATTGGATTAGAGCTAATGGGTCTTTTGGGTGGGGGGGGTTTTTTGCATCTTTTGCCATTACAGACGGAGACACGCCATCCACAGTAGCGACTCCACGTCCTCCTCTTCAGACGATGAGAAATTCCAGAGGCGGAGAAGTAAGAACAGGAGCAGGTCGGTCAACAGGTGAGAGCAGCTGCAGCTGTCATAAACACAAGTACAGGTAGACAACAGCGGTGTTTTGAACACAAAGGTGGGCGACAGATGAATGAAATAGTTATCACATGATAATTCCAATCGGTCAAAAAACTAATGTGACAGCAAACTTTTTCCCAAAAAGTTTACTTTCACAATTTTATTAAATTATATCTTAATTACTGCACTGCAGAAAGTGGGTGAATAAAACACATAAAGCTTGCAGATTTGTATCTTAAAGATAACTTTTATAGAAGTAAATTACACTTAATTACCGTTGTGACCTCTTGAGTCCCTCAGTAATAATATTTTACATATTTCCACTACCCATCTTTTCAGTTGAACAATGATTTTCTACAGTAATATATACACATAGATCAGTGGGATCACTGTCTTAATGTGTTTCATACAGTATATTCTTATTTTTGTACAAATCTCTCAGGACAATCCATATGCTTTTGCTGTAACAAATCAAAACTGCCGTATAATGAGATGTGATTCTCATGTGTTCCCTTTTTCTCGTGCAGATGTCTGCCTATGAACCTTGTGAAAGAAGACCTGCTGGGGATCCACAAGGACAGAATGAAGATTGGAGCCAGCCTCGCTGATGTGGACCCCATGCAAATAGACAAGACGGTAAGCTGCATGGACACAGACAAAGATGAAAGATTAGTTGGACAGAGAGAATAATGAGAAAACAATCTGACATAACAATCTTTGCGACCTCAGGTGCGCTTTGACAGCATCGGAGGTTTAAGTAGACACATTTCTGCGCTGAAGGAGATGGTGGTCTTCCCGCTGCTCTACCCAGAAGTCTTTGAGAGGTTCAAGATACAGCCACCCAGGTAAACTATTTGTGTTAGTCAACAGGAGGAAGTGTTGATGCTTTGCAAATTAAAAATGTCACCAGTTATAGCTGTGCATTTATTTTACGTTCTCTGGATCAATATTTAAGTGTTCTTTTGAGAGCAACCAAAAAGTATGGGCTTATAGTTTTATGTGTGTTAACATCTGTATATTTTACATGCCTGCTATTTATATCTTTTCTGTATTTCTCCCGGTTTTTAGGGGCTGTCTATTTTACGGTCCTCCAGGCACAGGGAAAACCCTCGTAGCCAGAGCGCTGGCCAACGAGTGCAGTCAGGGGGAAAGAAAGGTGTCGTTCTTCATGAGGAAAGGAGCTGATTGCCTCAGTAAGTGGGTGGGAGAATCTGAGAGACAGCTACGCCTGCTGTTTGACCAGGTAAACCAAAGTGGTGGTTTCAATGTTCTCAGTCAAATCCAGTCAGAGATACTCACATTTTATTTGAATGTTTTTGTATCTCTTAACCATACAAAACCAAAAGAAAGAATTTCATAAAGCAGATACTTTGAAACCAACACACTATACTGTATTTGGACACTTTATTAACAGAATAAATCAAGTTAATGTCTGTTCCTTTTTAGGTATGAGGTCTGAAAATAAACCAAATTCTAACTGATTGAATCTGTACTGAATTCCTCCCAGGCATACCAGATGCGTCCGTCTATCATCTTCTTTGATGAAATTGATGGTTTGGCTCCAGTCAGGTCCAGCCGACAGGACCAGATCCACAGGTGAGCAGCTTTTCTTAGCTTATGCAATCCATGTGTGTTACTGAATAGACCAACTGCATGTGTAATGTTGTTAAATGTTGTGCTCCAGCAGGGATTTGAAACAACTTTGATGCAGTTGCAGCTCAACAAATTCCTTTTAGAACTAAAAGTCACTACTTCACCCCGTATTAAACCTTAATTTGGCTCAGTGTATTGCAGTCATATCCTCTCTGTTGCGGTGAGTGAGAAAAACTTAATCACAGTCCGCTTCTGTCTCTGTAGTTCGATTGTGTCGACCCTCCTGGCTCTTATGGATGGATTAGACAGTAGAGGAGAGGTCGTAGTGATAGGAGCCACAAATAGACTGGACTCCATCGATCCAGCTCTCAGACGACCAGGACGCTTCGACAGAGAGTTCCTCTTCGGCCTGCCGGACAGAGAGGTGAGATACTGTAGAGGGATTGCTATGCTTGGCAGAGGCCATAAAAGAGAAAAATGACATGTAGGTTATAGTCAAATCATCAATCTTCAGACACACATTATGTTATGGCAAATACAGTTTCTGTGAAGTTGCACCTATTACTCCTGCTTATGTGTAGCTATTTTTTCTTTACGGTTGCATTTTTTCTGTCACCTCATTTTTAAGATTTTCTTACTTCAAAGAATCATACAAAATGTACTTTAATATTGGTGATACCACCTTTCAAGTGGACTTATTTATACTGTTACATATTTTATAGTGAACAGATCCTCTAAGTTGTAGTGAAAAAAGCAGCAACATGGCATCAATAGCAGACACCCCGGGAGCATTCTCAAATGATTTTGGGCCGAGGCAGTGGAGGGTTGTCAGCTGATACACTGGTCAATGTGATTAATATTCTTTTTACCCTTTTGAGATATTGGGCCTGAAATTCAAATGCTGTGATGTCATTTTTTTTTATGGCAGGCGAGAAAGGACATTCTGAAGATCCACACCAGACAGTGGACTCCTCCACCTACTGACACTTTTCTGGAGGAACTGGCGGATAAATGTGTTGGTACGTTTGCACATACACATCTGAGTTTGTTGCTAAGCTTCCTCTCTACAAATAACACATTAGGTTGCAATTGTCCATACTTTATAATAACATCTAAGAAGCCATTTTTATTTTCTAAGAACATACCACATGTTACCATAGAGTAACATTTACCAGAAATGATTATCTGCTTCAGCTCCATTCAGAGAAATTCTACAGGGAACACTGCACAAAGCTTTGTACACTCAAGACTACAGATAAAAGTTTGCTAATAGTCTTAGTGCCGTTACCAGCAAGCTGATTGTCTTTGCTTGGTAGGTTATTGCGGAGCAGACATCAAGGCAGTGTGTTCAGAAGCAGCCCTGTGTGCATTACGGCGCCGCTACCCACAAATCTACTCCTCATCTCAGAAACTTGTGCTTGATGTCAACTCTATCGCCATCACAAACAAAGACTTTATGTCTGCCATGTCCAAAATGGTGCCCGCTGCCCAGAGGTATGTCCAAGATAACTTATTATTCTGCTTTCCCTTTTTTATTTTTGAGTGTTAATATTCTTACAGCCCCAGGGTTGGTTTCTTGCATATGGTTGTTGAATGAACATGCTGATTGTGATTCACAGAGCTGTAGTGTCACCAGCCAAGGCCCTGATACCTGCCATCCGTCCTTTGCTGAGCGCCTCCCTGCAGAACATCCTCGACACAGTCAGCAGAGTGTTCCCGCACGCTGAGCAGGGCTTAAAGAGGAGGAGAGAACAAGGTGCAGTCCTGCTTCATTTTCTTCTCTAGTTCTGTCTTGCATATATTTATACTGGCCCTCATCTGCCCTGGTGTTCATGTTCATACATTCTTTCATTTCATTTAACAAATTCATTGTCCCTATCTCCATAATTAATTACAGACTAGATCACACCTTAAATTGTTCATTTGCCAACCACTTTTGGTGCTTCAGTTAGACATCAGGAGTCACTGCTGGAGTGTGTGTGTGTGTATTTTCAGATCAGCCCTGTGGTTTGTCTGAGGATGATCTGATGTTCAGTGAAGATGAGGACTGCACCGGTGGACAGACCTCTCACTCTCAACTCAAAACACCTGCTGCTAAGGGACTCCTCAACCTCAACAGGTGCGTTAGAGGTGATGCAGGAAGGAAATTTTGTGCAATTTGTTTACTTATTGTTTCAGATTTTTGTTAAGTATCGTTATACATAATTTCTCAATTAATTCTTTTTTTTTTTCTTACTGTTTTTTTCCTGTTTTTACCATTTTTAAATTGTTTAAGGTGTAAGAAACAGCTAAGAGGAAGTAAATATTAAAATACTGTATTGGCCCGAGTATAAGACAGGGTTTTTTTTCCTGGAAATACATCTGAAAAAAGTGAGATCGTCTTTTATTTCGGAGTCTAAACTTTTAAATGTCAATTTACGTTCACAACAACAGATGGTGCTAAAAATCTGTGTTCTCTTCCTGACTGAAGCGAGCCACCGTCCCTCACAACTAGCCTACATTGTCCGGGGATTTTAAAGATGAAGAGACACAGTGATCGTCTCGAACAAAGTGGCTCAATAGTAGCCCAGGTTAATCAACAACTGAGTAACAGTAATGTAATGAATGTTGCCGTCAACTCGACTACTTCACTGTCTCTCCTCTGCTCTGTGTATGTGGAGCGGAGAGAGGAGAGAAACTCAGCGCGACCATAAGTGACAGCAAAGCGCATCGAAGTCACACACTGAGCTGAAATGAAACGAGTGCACATAAATTTGGTAAATAACATGAATGAACATAGTCTGTACTGCGTTTTGCTGTCAGTTATGGTCGCGCTGAGTCTCTCTCCTCTCATCTGTTTCACTGCGGGGGGTGCGATAAAAGTTTTGCTAGTAAAAAGCAAATAAGAGTAATTTAATCCAAATTGTAAGTCTTTTTCCAAAAATGAGTCTTATAATCAGGGTCGTCTTATCTTTAGGTGAATACTGTAATTTAAAAAATCTTAAGGTGGAGCAAAAGCTACATTGGGAAAGATTAGTCATCTATGGAGGCTGACCCAGTGTAATCCTGGACCCTTTACATGTCTTACTTCATCTCCTTTTTTCTTTATCTTAACTTGACATCACAAGTTCTGTGAGCCATTCGTTGTCCCAGCGACCCAGATCCTTTTGAAGATCATTTAGGCAACTTAATTAGCCCTTGACTTCAGTTCAGTGAAAATAAATCTGAACTCCCCATCCACCTCACACATCTCTCTGCCATCTCTCCTTTTTCAGAAGTGTGTTGAGCCAGCCAACCTCTTACCGTCCGAGGATGCTTTTAGAGGGCCGACCAGGTTCAGGTCAGAGCTCTCATCTGGCTCCTGCTGTCCTCCACACTCTGGAGAAATTCACTGTGTACACACTGGACATGGCTGTACTGTTTGGAGCCAGTGCAACTGCACCAGAAGAGACCTGTGCTCAGGTAAACAAAATACCACTGTTCTAAATAAGATCAGATCATAAGAGAAAATTAGACCTGACACAGAACCAATTTAGACTAAAAACACTGGAGTTTGCTTGTTCATGTCTCTTCTCTTGCAGCCTTGTCAAATTCAGTGTGTTCTTTTCAGTGAACCTCACTGGCCAAAGTGGCTGCCACAGAGAATGTAGTTCATGGGCCCCACTTCCTTCTGTCATGGATACTGGGGATAAATATGTACTACAGACAAATACTAGTATGAAAAAGCCATGATAATAGCAGGGATGAATGAGAATCAGTGTTACCAGAGCTTGAAGCTACGTCTTGAAATTACTCTTTTTTTTTTTTTTTTTTTTTTTTTACCAGCAGTTAAACTACCCAAACGCATTTAATTTATGATGATATTTAACACAGAAAAGCAAACAAATCCTCACTTTTAAGAAGCTGTCACCAGCAAATGTTTATAATTGTTACTTAACTTATATAACTGCAACAATCAAATTGATCCGAAAATCTACAGGACGTTTTTCAGCCTGTACCATCTTATGTTTCATTAAAGTATTATTCTACTACCCTCTGTAGATTTATGTAAATATCTTTATTATTTGTAAATATCTATTCCATAAGTTAATGTTCCCATGTAACATGCTCTGCAGATTTTTGTTGAAGCCAAGCGAACCTCTCCCAGTATCCTGTACATCCCTCACATTGGACAGTGGTGGGAAACAGTGGGTCCGGCCTTAAGAGCGACCTTCCTCAGCCTGCTCAGCTCCATCCCTGCCTTTGCTCCCATTCTGCTGCTGGCTACCTGCAATCTGCGATACGCCCAACTCAGTGCGGAGGTATGGAAATAAGAGTGATACACTGTTGGCTTGGCACAGCATTAAAAAAAAAGTAGTAGTGGGGTCACACACTCATCTGCAAGAATGTCTTCTCTCACCTCTCACTTTTTCTTGCCACAGGTTCAGGAGTTGTTTCGGTTGGAGTATGGGGAGGTTTTCCTTGTCCCTGTCCCCACCAGCAGAGAAAGAAGAAACTTCTTTGAGGACCTGATCTTAAACCAGGCTGCTAAGGCCCCTGCCTCTAAAAGGAAAGCTGGTGAGAAATAGATGAGTTTGGAAACAAAATCCAAAGTAATTAATTTTTACTTAATAAATGATCTTGTGTGTCACATGACACCAGCATGGTTTGGTAACAGAGAAGGGTAGTGGTGATGTGTCATGTGATATACCCAGCACAACCATTACCTACAACACAGAACAGCACTCAGTGTGGTTAATGTGACTGTTATTAAAATGCCTGGCAAATGTTACTGAAACTGGCTGTGGGAAGAGGGAAAATATAAAGAGGAGTTACCTTTCTTTTTAAAAAAGCAAGATAATGTGTTTATTAGACGGGAAGAACAAAAAGATTAAATAGTGCACAATACAGGACATTTCAGGTGCAGGATGTTGGAGAGTAAATACAGAGGACAGTGGAAAGTCTGCACAATGAAAGTCAATGTGATCTTAATGTTGTGAGAATAAATATGACTTTATTTTCAGTGTGTGTATCATGTCACATTCCCAGTGTGAGTAGACAGCGAGAACATCTTCATCCTTAAAAAGAACCATAGTCTAATAAAATCATCGACTGTGAGCAAAAAGTGTGTGTGTGTATACACTTATAAAGGTATTGAATAAACACAAATGTAGTGTGCAGGGTTGGAATTTCACAGCGGCCATGGCAGCCACGGCCGTCGTTGCCACTCACTCTGGCCACGATGCCCCGAAAATCATCGTACACCCTACGGCCACCATGGCATTTGTGCCCCTGCTACTGTCAAAATCTCAAGATTGCTTTAAAAGTGTTAGTGGTCTTTTGGAACTGCAGCAGTCCTTGCAGCTTGGATTGGTTGCACACCTCCTTTCCAAAACAAACAGTCATGGTGATTAAACCGGTAAAAACACTGAATAAAGCAGTTACACATTAAAAATCACACAAGATGTCCTTGGGGGCTGTGAGCCAAGTTGCTGCTATTATTTGCTCAGCTTGTTCTTCCAGACGTCTGATCTGGTGAAAAGATACAGTTAAAATGACCAAGATCCAAAAGGTTTATCGTAAAAATGTGTCTTGAAACTTAAAAACACTTAAAAAGTTAATTTATGACAGAGTTTCTGGCAGACAACCACAACACAGACGTATTATCTTGTAGGTTTATACTCTTTGGTAGACGCCATTGTGGCAGACAACCACAATGCTGACGCATGCACACAAGATGATTATCATCTTGTGCGCGCATACTCTTTGGTTGAGGGAGTATGACGCCATTGACAGGCGACCAAATGAAACTGACTGTTACCTTGATTAAAATGACTGATTTCTCTGGGTTTGAAAATCGTAAACATTTGGGATAATGTAAGATGATGAGTCAGATTAAAGACTCTCTCACACACAGTATTGCACTCTGTTTATCGGACTCTGTTGGTCCCAACAAGATCCCTCCTGCTGTTCGGTTTCATTCCCTTATTTGACACACACCCTCCCTCCCTTCCTAGAAGAACAGGAATGGCAATTGAGAGTGGTCAGAGAACAAGTGGAGGAGTGCTTTACTTCCTGTTTTTTACTGTAGGTTTTAGTAAGAGGCATAACTTTAAAGAGACATATAATATGACGACTTCAAATGCTTGTTTTTTATTGATATTTACAAAGTGAATAATTTATTTTTCATGTCACTCATGTTTTTTTCGAATCAGAAAGTCAAGTTATTTATTTGTAGGCTCCAGATCCTCTTATTTCACTCAGTGGCCTTTGTGCCCTAAAAAAATTTGTGACACCAAAGGCCAAATGGCCCCTAAAATGACGAAGTTCCAAGCCTGGTAGCGTGTATAAAGTGTAAGTTTGTGTGTGAGGTTCGAGTGCATCTGTTAACTCTTCTCTCTCCTCAGTGCTCCATGCGTTAGAGGTGCTCCCCGTCGCCCCTCCGCCTCCCCCACGTCAGCTGACAAAAGAGGAGGTCCAACGATTGGAGGAGCAGGAGGAAAACACCCTAAGGGAGCTCCGCCTCTTCTTGCGTGACGTCACCAACCGCCTGTCCCAAGATAAACGCTTCAAGGCTTTCACAAAGCCTGTGGATTTAGAGGAGGTAGCTGTTCTATTATATTCTGTTCTCTCCTAATCTAACAATGCCTCACTTGAAGCTGACTCACTGTCGGCCAAGCTGAGAATAATATCGTTGTTGTACTGTCCTCCATCAGGCAAGCAAGTAGGTTTGTATTCAGTCTGCCAGTGTCTTCTTTTATGCTTCCACCGGGGGGCGCCAAAGTCAAGACATTTTAAAATCCTACAAATAAGGATTTTTAGAAAAAGTAAAATAAATGACTGATCTACAACACAGTGAGCAATTGATACTCACTCTGTTGCTCATATCAACAGATTTTATACACTAAAAATTCAGTTTGATCCCTTTCCCCCTACAGTTGTACTCACAGCAGCCTCTTGGTCACGTATTTTAGGTTCCAGATTATGCTGAGGTGATCAAGAAGCCCATGGACCTGTCAACAGTTCTCACTAACATCGACCTTCATAAGTATTGGACGGTCAAAGAGTTCCTTCAAGATGTGGATCTCATCTGGCAGAATGCCCTCGAATACAACCCAGACAGGGACCCATCAGGTACACACACACACATACTCCCCATGCTCATGCAGAACATAGTGTATTATTATTTACAATAACTGATTAGATGATGTAACTGTTCTAATTTATTTTTGTTACATCTATATTTAGTCTGATGAAAGAAATGATTGTGTGTGTGTGTGTGTGTGTGTGTGTGTGTGTGTGTGTGTGTGTTTCTTCCAGACCGCCAGATCCGCCACAGGGCATGTGCACTGAAGGACACTGTCCATGCCATCATTACAGAAGAACTGGATGAAAATTTTGAGAAGATTTGTGAAGAGATCAAAGTGTCACGCAGCAGCAGAGGTGAATGCTGTGTGTGTGTCCTAGTTAAAAGGCAAACGTCACATGATTAACTTTGCCCTAGCCTCGGGGATAATTTATTTTATCACTGACATTCTGTGTTCAGTTTTAAAATATCAACCAGTGAAGATAATTTTAGTTACTGAGGGCTGACTTCACTCAGTGACTTATTTAGTAGTTTGAAATACTGTTATGAAGTATTTTACCAAGCTTATGTTTTTAATGTGGTACTACCATATTTGCTTTTTTTATGTTACTCATATTATTATAGAAATAACTTAAGCTTGTATTTTTTCACCCCTCTCTCTTTAAATACAATTCAACTGTGATTTAAACAAATGCTGCACAACTGCATCTACTAGTTAAATCAGGTCATCAGTTTCAGGATGTTTATGGTTTGTTTGAAGTGGATGAAAACTGTTTCTTAAAGCTTTTTTTTTTTTTTTGACCACCACAGGATGCTCCACTGGACAATTTGCTCCCACCTTCTACCATGTTCTTCCTAAACAGCCCAATGCTCCTGCAGAGGCCAAGCTCAATGACATGACCCCACAAAGCGAGCCAGTCGGAGCCACAGCTGCAGTTACTCCCAATGCAACTGCCTCAGCTGTTACAACACCTAAACCCTCAGGTAAAAAGTCCCGTAGATAACAAAAAACTAATAATTTAGGTACAAGAATTACAACAAACAAATGTCAATATCTTTCCGTCCCTCCAGCCCAGAAGAAGAAACGTCGGAGGAGTCGCTGGGCCACTGGCGTCTACGCAAAGAAGAAGTCTTCCTCCTCTCCTCACGTGTCCAGAGATGATATTCAGTTAGGTTCCGATGAGGAAGAGGAAGATGGGGATGATGAGGAGGAGGTTGAGAAGGGAGGAGCAGCAGAGCATGATGAGGGGAATGGAGGAGAGGAGGTGGTTGATGTAGAGTCGGTGCCTGCAGCAGCTCACAAAGGTAGTTCTGAGTCCACTGCGAAGGAGCAGGACAGCCAGGAGGAATGCGAGGAGGAAGGGAGAGAGGAGAGGAGTCAAGCTGCTGAAGATGAGCTTATTGTGTGTGCAAACCAAAAACCAGAAAGTGACGAGCAGAGACAGAACGAAAAAGAAAAGGCGGACGAAGCTGTCACAGATCAGTCAGGGGAAAACCACCAGCACAGAGAGGAGGGAGGAGATGAGAGCAGTGAAATTACTGCAGTGAACACTAACAAGCACAGCCACGCTGAAATAGGAGAAAACCAGGGACAATCCTACACAGAGGATTGTGGTGAAACTCACAGTGAAAAGCAGACAGAAACTGAGGCTGAGAAATGTCAAACTGTAACACAGGAAGATGATAGGAGCAGCGAGGTAGCTACAGCAGAGGAGGCAGAGCAGAACAGCGAGGCTGAACCAATGGAGGTGGATGCAACAGAAACGTCTACCACAGAGCCCTCTGCAGCTGTCAGAGGAGAAGACGACACTAGCACAGGTTGGAAATTAACATTGTTGTACACTCAAGGATATAGGAATTTATGAGTGGCTTGTATTTGTATGTCAAATGACAAACCTCTAAAAATGTAGAGAAAATATCAGGGGAAATGCTTCATTCAGTAAATCCCTATTGTAACTAATAAATATCATTAGTGTGATGACAACTCTTCAAGGCATAGCATAGTGCAATCACAGTGACTGTATCGGCAGTCATTTATTATAGTGGGCTAAACATTATATGTCTTCCTGTGTGTATTTTGTGTCTCAGAGCGCAGCGGGAGGCGAATGACTCGGGCTCTAAAGAACGCTGTGTTGCAGCAGCAGGTGATTGATGTGGGGAAGGCTCTGCAGATCCTGGATCAGGAACCTCCTCCTCTGGTGGTGGACAGAGACAAATTAAAGGTGTTTGAATTTTTTCTTTTCTTCTTTCATCCTGTACTTTTGGGTTTTTCTTCAGATTAGAGTATGAAGTTTGACATTGTAATCTTCCTTTAATCTTTCTCTCCGTCGTTTTTTCCTTTGCTTTCTCTAGGAGCTGTTGGAGAGCGTTGTGACCAAGACTGACGGCTACGAAGTCTACAAGCTGGAGAAACTCTACGCTCTGCTCTGCCAGAGCATCTATAGACACAGACGAGACTACAACAAAACTGCACTAATACAGGTTAGTATTACACTGTATTGCAGAGCAGATGTGATCCGGAGGCCTTTTTCAATGCAGACATTTGACTTGTCATAGCAGGAAAAGCACGAGTGTAACTAATGACCTTAACGATGGCTCAGTATTCAGTATTGGTTACATTTCTATTTCATGTTATTAACATGGAAGGTTATTTTTGCCTAAAGTACTTTCATGTTTCTAATCTATTGTCCTTTCCTCATCTTTTCATTGGATCAGGAGTTGGAACAAGAGATTGAAGACTTCTGTTGACTTTTCTACAGCCCATCCAGCCTTTCAGCTGTGTAAATATACAAACATTAGTTATATTTTGGTAGAAATACACAGGCACATCTTTTTGTGCACTAACTAAATCTTTGTATTACCTCTTTTGTTTATATTTAAATAAATAATTTTCCTCTGAAATGGTGCTGTGTGCCTTTTTGTGTGCTCAAGATGAACATCACACTACAACTGTAAGATTAGCAAATGTATGACCTTTGCCATGAATTTTAGCAAACCCTGACTCACTTGTCCACTGCAGTGATAATATCTTTGTGCTATCTTTTTAGCCACTGGGTAGTTTACACTCAGGTAATAAGTTACTCTGATATATATCTCCTGTGGTAGAAGTTGTTTTAACCACGTGAAACTGAATGATATAAATATATTTTTACTGCAAAACTATCATGCATCTACAAAATATTTAAAGTCCCCTTTCACTCAAAAATGTGTTCTGCTTATTGTTATGTCTGTATGATATTTGAACTTCACTGTGCAGAATGATGTATGTGCAGAGCTTGACACTGGAAGGCTGTTTTCACAGCTATCTGCTGGAAGTGGAAAGTTTCTATGCGCTCATTTAAAATCAGATTTTAAGGTGTGGGCCTAGAGCAGGATTTGTGACATCATAAATAGTTTGGAAGCCAATCCTGGTCAAATATTAAATTTATACAAGTATGATGTGGAAACTTGAAGCCTCCAGTGCACAAACACTGAGAATGGACTTTACAGTTAAGTAGGATACATCTTGTGTCCAGCAGGAGAATTTCTGAAATGAAATATATTTGCATATTTATAAATTCTTGAATTTATAATGAGGAAGGAAAAGATTTTTTAGGGATTTTAACAAGATAATTGAACTTTTAGGGGGTGGAAAAAAACAGACATTATTCAAACGAGTATTTTATACAGATTTTAAAACATGTCTGGAGGGGCTCTTTAAACTGCTTACAATTACTTAAATTAATTTTCCCACAGGTATGGTGTATAATACGGCAATAAACGGCACTGCAGTGTAGCCTTATTAAAAAGTAAAGTAAAAACGGTCGATATGATGAACAGAAAAGCTAAACAGCCCTAACACCAGGTGTAGTGATGCAGGGAGAGTTTGCAGAGTTGTCCTCAAGTAGCTTCATGCTGCCCTGACAGGTCATGTAAGGACATATTGGCAGACAGCCTGCTCGGGAAACGCAGAGTTTACGGCCTTCTTTACACTATGTTACGCGCCATATTTGTTTCCAGACACTGTAATAACATTTCTTTCTAGACCACAGTAACATATTCTCCGAAAATACGTTTTTGCTTTAATTTCCTAAAAAATTTGAGAGCACACTCAGCGAGAGTCGCCGAGGAATGACGTCAGGACGTATCACATAGAATGATGACGCCGTTTGATCATTATTATTAAAAAAAAATCAGCCGTTAAAAATATCAGAGAATTAGGTCAGCAAACTAAAACAGCACCAGCGGACAGGTTATCAATGTAACAGCTGTGCTTTTGTTCAGGTAGCTTTGTAAAAGACGTGACCGGGGCATGAAATAACCTGTTTCCAGAAGAGGAGAGAGAGGTGTCCGGTGTTTTCAGCATCTGCAGCCGGGAGCCGGAGCCGTTAGACCGGTCCGTCCGTCTGTCTGCCTCCGCTGCGGGGTTCTTAGGAGACCCGTAAGCCCAAATAACGTAAACGCTGCTCGGGCTGGGGCTGAATGGTTTAACCGGGGGAGAAGGAGAAACCTCGACAGATACTACCAGAGGCAGGAAATTACTCCTCGCCTCGTTTCGTCTCGTCTCGACAGCCTGGTAGCAGCACAGTCACATTTCTGTACTTCCAGTAAGTTTACCGCCAGACATGATCAATAGTAATGACCGGCCCGGCTAACACTGGCTAGTTGGCCCCAGCTCATACACATGCTAGATGCTGTAGAGCTATGTTAGATGTCCTTAGATGTGTTAATTTATTGCTTTAACGATACTTTGATGATAATAATGATAATAATAAATCACCGTAGCTAGCTCACACCTCCAAATGATTGAGCTGCCGACTGTTAATGATCTCATGATGGCAGTGCAGCATAGCATACTACTGTACACAGTCACTGTTATTGTTAACAGGTTTAACCAGCAGTAATGAGAAGTTGACCACACACATATTACACTGTCATACAAGTGGATATTTTGGGCCTTTGTTGTAGCACCTGTGTCACAGTAAATGTTATAAATAAGGCGGTTAGCCATCAAGTTAAACAGTGACCGTCACTGATTTCCTTTAAGACACAAATGCAAATTAAAATCAAATATTTTCATTAACCAGACAGTGTATGTAATGGTGTAGAACAACATTATTATATGATAATGATTAAATTATGTTGGTGGTATTACAATGTGAGCCCCACTAACATTGCTGGATGAACCTGCTGGGCCCCTACCAACCCCCCAATTCACTCATTTGTTCATTATGTACAGTATTCCTGTGCTGGACTTGTACCTGGGCCTGTAGGTTTGTTGTTTGATTAAACAGGGATTTATTCAGGGATATGCATAATGTATGCACAGTATCATCTAAAATCATTAATGTCTTTAAACCAGATTTTGACACAGGACTACTTAACAAGACAGGGCCATGGACATCAAGGGCCTAATTATGTCACTTGATATTGTGTTTTAGTAGTGCACCTTCCCAAGCAAATTACCACAATCAAATTACTTTAAACCAGTTAACACACAGTGAGCCTTGGGCCTTCCTCAGAGTGTCTGGAGGTTTTGCCTTCTTTGCCTGGCTTGCCAATGTAACAGGTCTCTATGTGGGGTTACCCTGTGATACACTGAAGTGCATGGTTGACAAGAGGGGATTAGGACATTGAGGGCTGCGACAAACAATTATTGTTGTTATCAATTAATCTGCTGGTTATTTTTGTGATTACTTGACGAATCATTTGGTCAAGAAAACATCAAAAAATGTGAAAAACACCCATCACAACATCCTGATGACATCCTTAAATGTCTTATTTTGTCCAAACAACAGTCCAAAACCCAAAAATATTAAATTTACAGTAATGTAAGACCAAGAAAAGCAACACATTCTAAAATTTGAGATCCTTGACCCAACAAATGTTAAACTTACTACTTAAACATATGTATGATTATTAAAATAGTTGTCAATTGATTTTCTGTCAATCGACTAATCATTACAGCTCTAAAGACGTGCATCAATGTAGGGTTGGGCGCTAATTCAATATTATTGTTTACTTTAGTCTTTTAGTAAATTCATATTTTCTCATGGTTTAAGAAACTTTTGTAATTTCAGGGATGCAACTAATAGGATTTTTTATTATCGATTAATTGATTGATCATTTAGTCCGTAAAATGACAAAAAACACAAATTTCCAGAATCTAAGGTGACAACTTCAGATTACTTGTTGATTTAAGATTAATTGATTATTAAAGTTGTTGATTAATTTTCTATCAACCGACTAATTAATTGCATTGCATTGACCTCAAAGTTAATGTCAATATTAATAACCTTTCATTTTGCATTCAGTTGCCATATCATGTGCTGTACTTAATCAAAGTTGGGGGGGAATCCTTGTCATATATCTTGTAATGTCACCCATCACAATGTAAAACTATATTTATCAAAGTTTTTATGTGATGATTACAAATCTCGTACCACTTGTTAAATCTGTTTACAGACCCACATGACTCATTGTGTTAGTCATCATACTGAAGTATATAATTACATTTCATCCCCCGAGCACTTCATTTAATCCAGTCTTTTGTTTACTCTGCAGTATGTGTTTGTTTAGCTATATGAACGCCAGGCATTACACATGACATGTGGCTCTTATATGACAGTTGAATTGTGAAATACAGTGTTATGCATTTGAGTAGGAACAAGATGCAATTTGTTGCGTTTTATATTAATCCTTTGTGGACTTGGTATGTGCAATATTTGTTGAATTACAGAAATAGTTATATACATACTGTATGCGAATGTGGTGTTGTCATTCTGTATTATGGTTATAAGTAGGGCTGCAACTAACTTTAATTTTTATTAAATGTATATATATCTATGACAGAAGTATTTAAGAATAAAATGTTTTTGTACAGTTTACTATTTTTTTGACAAATTACTTGTATGACATTTGCATATTTGTTCTTTCTTCCACCAGCAATTCCTAATTCAAGGACTCTATCATGTAAGCACAACCACCTAAGACATGTGAGCCTCGACACTTCTGTCACAGATCTTCTTTTGACCTGAGTAGAAGTTACCAGAGTTGGGTTGACAATGTCGAGCCGTCGGAAGTCAACCACACCTTGTATGGTGCTGCCCTCTGATGTGGTGGAGCAGGAGGAGGTGGAAGAGAAAATAGAAAGGACAAAGGAGGAAGAGGCGGAGGGGGAGGAGGGGAAGGTGAAGGAGGGAGTAGAGGAGGGGCCAACTGCTGAGGAGCTGGGTCAGGCGGTGGTGGTTGTCCCCACCCCACCAGACACAGGTAAGATTCTTTTTGTCCCATTCTCCCATCGCGCAATCACACCTGATAAGCATGAAATAAACATCAGCTTAGTCATAAATTCACTGTAAATTTCAATTAACGTGAAGGAAATGAGAAATATCTGTCACAATGAATGTTGTATTATTATTACAGATGAGCCCAGTGTGTCCACCATAGAAGACAGTGAAGTCCTTGCTCCCTCACTGAAGCGCAGCGCCACAAACCCTCCTGAGGATCCGAACAGTGACCAGTCGACCCAGGACCAGCAGTGTGATACCCCCGAGGAGGGAGGAGCAGACCCCGCAACTGTAGCCGCCATCTCTCTCAGCAAGACCCCCATCATGAGGATGAAGACCAAATCTGAGCCCAAGAGGATCGCCGTGTCCTTGAAATCAGCAGATGAGGTGGCGGAAGGTTTTGGAGGAGGCGGTGAGGGAGAGGTGGGAGGAGAGCAGGAACCCATCGAAGCTCCTCTGGGGCCAATGACGCCTGTGGAGATGCTGCTGCATGACTCCATGAAGCTCGGAGGAGGCGGCTTGCTGGTCAGCCAGCCCTCGGAGCAGCAGAGGAAGTCATCCATTTTAAACCCCACAGTTCTGCCTGCTGGCCTGGCACAGGTAGAGAGGCTCGATCGTAATGTGAAATTTCCTCAACAGAGACGTTAGATGTCAAATTCAGCTACAGAACAGCAGCCTCGCAGCTCATAGATATTCACTGTCTTGTTCTGGGACACCTGAGCAGGACAGCAGCTTGCCAAATAGAGCTTTTGCCACAGTGTTCGTATTAACAGTCTTTCTCATCTCTCTCCATCTCCTCCTCTATTCCAGGTGCTTTCTGCTTTTCAGGCCCAGCAGACTGCAGCAGCAGCTCAGCCCCAGCTGCTGATCCCTCTCAGTAGCATCCCGTCTTACAGTGCAGCTATGGACACCAACCCTCTGCTGGGCAGCATGTACAAGAAGTTTCCCTACCCCTCCATGGCCGAGATCAGCAGCCTGGCAGCACAGACGCAGTTCACAGAGGAGCAGATCAAGGTAGATGAAAGTGGGCTGAAGTAGGGATGGATTACCTCAGCTGACGGAGGATGTTGTGGTTTCACCCATCTGTCTGTTTGTTATAAAATATCTCAAAAAGTAGAAGCTCCTTACTCTATATATTTTATTGGATAAAAAGCCCTTCAATCTTATTTTAGAATCTAAGTCTGAAGTGTACTAAAGAAAGACTTTCTCCTAATTGTTAGATACAGTCAAACATCTGTGATCTATGCCCAGGTATGGTTCTCTGCCCAGCGGCTGAAACATGGCGTCAGTTGGACTCCTGAAGAAGTGGAGGAGGCCAGGAGGAAACAGTTCAACGGCACAGTGCACACGGTGCCTCAAACCATCACTGTCATACCTGCTCACCAACTCTCAGCAGCTGCCAATGGTCTGCAGTCAATTCTTCAGACCTGCCAGATAGTGGGCCAGCCTGGCCTGGTGTTCACACAGGTAGGTAAGGAAAGAATATGTGTTATGTTTGGCAAGTATCGGCTTTGACTTGCCTCACTTTGAACCCAGTCAACTTAAAACTAGTTGACATCGACAATAAATCAACTAGCATTGCCTGCCTTGGTTTGATTAATGACTGAAGTCAGCTTGGCTTAAATTTAAGTGACTTTTATTTAATAAACTTGAAACAATTTGATTGACTTTGATTGTATTTATTGGACATGGACATGATTTTGACTGTCAGAATGCTAACTAGGCACAGTGCTGGAAGATAACTCTAACTTTGATTATGGGCCCCACTGATACCTGGTATTAGCATCTATTCAGTATCTGGAGACCTTATTTTGATAATGACATGCAATCCCTGGGCCGTTGCATTTACACCTGATATTAATAAGTGTTCTCGTTATCTCGATCCTGCCCAGATTGTGGTCGGATTTAAATATGCAAAGTAGTTGGGCGGGGCAGGCTGACTTGTCAAAAAACATGGCCTGTGCATTTATGATTTACACCTCCATCAACACATGTTTTCCTTATCAAGATAAAATATTATAAGTGTAAAAAGGGTCTTAATTATTCTGCAGTAGAGCCGGATGAAAGAAACAAATAGTTAATCACCTGCAGTGTACCAGGTAATTTAACATAGGTAATATATTGATATTTGCTATATGGTAAAAAGAAGCTTCTCTTTTGAATTTCATTTCAGTTTATTTTTAATACCAATGCTGATAATATTATTGTACATGGTAAATATTTTCATTCAACAATCTCTCAGACCATGCCATAAATACTGGATATGTCTCTCTCTCACTCTCTCTCTCTCTCTTTCTCTGTCTCTGTCTCACTCTTTGTCACTCTCTCTCACACACACACACACACACACACACACACACATAAAATCGCATCTACTCTCCCTCATTGAAAAATCCAGAATATTCAAATATTTTCAGTTTCAGAAGTTTAACTACTTGACACAAGATCTCTCTTTCTCCAATGTAAAGTCCATTCTCAGTGTATGTGCATTGGAGGCTTCAGGTTTCTACATGTAAGTAGCATACTTGACCACAATTGGCTTCCATACTAGTTATGATGTCACAAATCATGCTCGTAGGTGCACGCCTTAAACCCAAATTTAAGGTGAGCACAGAGAAACTTTTCTACTTTAGCAGAAAAATGTGAAAACAGCCTTCCAGTATCCAAGTCTGCACATACATCATTCTGCACAGTGAAGCTCAAACATCCAACTAAAGTAACAATGAGCAGATTTTGAAAAACACACTTTGAGAGGAGGTGGACTTTAAGCTTGCCAAGAAAGTATACAGTGACACAAGTTCAGTTATGCACCTGAAGCCAGTTTTAGTTCCCTACCCATAGATTAAAGCATTTAAAATAAAAACTACAGTTGGCCCGGTATTTGTCTGATCTACACACTCTATCTATTGTTCCTAGGTTGGCCCAGGAGGGAACCTTCCAGTTACCAGTCCCATCACCCTGACAGTGGCAGGGCTGCCCAGCCAGTCCCAGAGCTCCAGCAGAGTTTCCTGCCAGCCCACCCCGACAAACAGTGAGCTCAAACGGGCTACCACTGTCCAGCCTCCCTCCCTGTCTCCACAGGTGGGAAAAAATCTAATTTATGCCTTTCAGACAGATTATTGTTTTATGTTGTGCTCTTGTTGCTGTCAAGATGCAAGTTAAAGATATCTTGTGTTCAGTTTGTGCACAAAGGTAGCACATGGTGTGTCTCTCTACACATTCAAACACAGAAAAGTTTCACATGTCTCATCTCTAGCCATTTTGTCTTCCTCCTGGCAGGTATTTGGTACTGGCACTGTGAAACCCATGTTTAATGTATAACTCACCCCTTCTCTCTCTAAGGAGAACTCAGCCCTGAGCGCTGACACATTCAGTATGCGGCCTAAGAAGTCCAAAGAGCAGCTAGCAGAGCTGAAAGCCAGCTACCTTAAAAACCACTTTGTCAGTGATGCCGAGATCGCCCGTTTGATGAAGCTCACCAACCTGACAAAGGGAGAAATCAAGAAATGGTTCAGTGACACGAGGTACAACCAGCGCAACTCCAAAAACAGCCATGTCATCGTTTTCCATGACGGAGGGGGCAGAGGAGGCGGCAGCTGTAGTAGCACTGCTACCACCACCATTGTCATTGACTCAAGCGACGAGACACCCACATCTCCTCATCCTCCCCGCACGCCTCCCGTGAAGGAGAAGGAGACGCGACCCAAAACATGGAATCCATTCCCAGACTTCACTCTGCAGAAGTTTAAGGAGAAGACGCCGGAGCAGCTGGTGGTGCTGGAGGAGAGTTTTGAGAAGAGCAGCACCCCATCAGATGAAGAATTGAGCCGCCTGAGGACAGAGACTAAACTGACACGCAGGGAGATCGATGCCTGGTTCACCGAGAGACGAAAAATGCCATCTGTGAGCACCTCCTCCCCAGATTCTGAGGGAGGAAAGATGGAGACAGACGGAGGAAAAGCAGGAGAAGGTGGAGGGAAAGGAGGAGTTGCCTCTTCTTCTCCCTCCGCTTCCTCTTCTCGTAAAGGCAGTCAAACTCCTCCCGGTGGGCGCAGTAAGCAGCTGCCCACCACGAGCAGTACCAACAGAGACTTAAAAGATAAGAGTAAAAAGTCTCCGGAGCAGCTTCATATTCTGAAAAGTGCCTTCGTGCGGACCCAGTGGCCCACTCCAGAGGAGTACGACCAGCTGGCAGAGGAGAGCGGCCTTACTCGGTCCTACATTGTCAGCTGGTTTGGGGACTCTCGGTACTCCTGGAAAAACGGGAACCTGAAATGGTTCTTCCAGTACCAAAGCGGCAATGTCGAGGGGCCAAATGGTGGAGGAGGCAATAAAATGGGAAGCAGCGGCGCTCGAAAAAGACGGGGCCGTAATCGTGGTTGGGGGCGGTCCCGAACCCGGAAGCAACCAAGGAGGTCTGCCTCCTCCTGTGCAGATGTAGACAAATCTCCCCTGTCGAAGAAATTCAAGACTGGGCGGGAGTTCCTGAAGGAGTACTACCTGAAGCACCGCTTTCTCAATGAGCAGGACCTGGATGAGCTTGTCACTAAGACCAACATGAGCTATGAACAGGTAATGGAATTATTTTTATCCACATGTGAGACATATACATATATCATTGTGTCATGTTACAACCCACGACTCAAAAGCTTATAAGGGCGAAGAAGTAAAATCCATTTAACGTACCTTCTATGTTTCCCAAAAGCATCGTAACTAGCAAGTTGGCTGCAGGAGTAACCTCAAACTACATTTTCATTCAAGTTTATATTGTTAACCTTTAAGTTTAACCGTTATCATGACCAACAAAGCTCTCTGTGAAGTGACTTGGATGAATAAATAAAACCCACACAGGAACAATTGATTTGTGTAGTTTATCTGCCACTTTCTGCTGGAACCATCCTCCTCTCCCTCTTTTTAGCTAATACACCGTTCTGGCCTGAAATGCCAATTTCTTAATGCCTTGATGCCTTTATTTGATAGTACTTGTGGAAAGATGACAAGAAACACAAACCGGAGACGTCACGGTTCATGGTTGGGGTCTGAATCCCTGAACCTCCCATGAAACTAATGCTTGATTTTAAGTTAAATTTGTGCTTAAGAGTAACATCTGCCTCGAACAGCAGTTAAATTGATAAAAGTTTACTTTCTTACGCTTACTTCCACACAGTTTTCCATAACATTTCTGCTTTGTGATTCATGTATTTTTTTGAGATGTTGAACAGCTTACAGATAGAACGTGTGTTCAGCAGTCTTTTCAGCGCCAACAAAAGTCGACAATAAGAAGCCCTTAACGCTATGCAAGTGCACTCGCTCTTAAGTGTTACTTTGGAAAACGTGTAAGAGTGTTTGCAAATAGGTTCTTAGAAGCTGGACCCAGGAGTGTAACTAGGATTTTAGAAATGCTGAGTGCAAATTCCCCTAGTTGAACCTCACCCACCCAACAAAATTTCACATTTTATGTGTTTAACCATTCATTCATCTCCCTGCATTATGGTCTAAATGTTGTGTCAAAGTCATCTCTACAATATCAGGTGTGTACTTCAGGTGGCAAAAACATTGTTTGCCTAATTAAAACCTTTTAATTTTAAGACATTTAGTCTAAACAATGTCAGAATTTGCCCCAAAGAATCCATGAAGTATATATGTGTGTAATCGTAGAATGTAAACTCATCTTCATGTCATTAAAACCACAAAATATTACAAAGGACGTGACCTTGGTGTCCTCAGTGGCAGCTACAGCCCTGCTGTCAACACGTAGTTAAGGTGTCTCTCTCTCTTTAATAAGGTGAGGGAGTGGTTTGCCGAGGTCCAGCGACGCTTGGACATGGGGTCAGATCCCTTCCTGGAGCCGACTGTAGGGAGGACGGACGGAGAGGAGGGAGGTGAGGAGGAGAGAGAGGAGACGCAGGGAGAGGCGTCGACGGCCACCGAGGAACAGACCAGCACCGGGATGGGGGATGAGGATGATGACGAAGAAGATGAGGAGAATGACGGCGATGATACAGATGACAGTGAGGTTTGGGAGCCGTCACGCAGCGTCAGGAAATCCTTGTCGGTATCTGAAGACTAGTGAATGTGGAAAGCGCAGAATGTTACACGAGAAATACTGTTGTGATTAATGCTGGAAGAGCTGTAACAGTTAGCTGAACCAAGTCTTTGTTGCCACTGATTTGCATGTGTACTCATCTGTAACATTAATTCACTTTATTTTTAATATTTCTAAATCATGTCTACATGAGAATAACAGATGGATTATTAGCTTCAGCTCCCTGTCTAAATACTTACCTAACTGACGGTATGTAAGGTGTAACATTTGAGAAGGAATCATGGTAAAAAGGGAGTTTTTAGCAACCCCTGCGAATCATAAATTACACATCAAACATAAACAAAATAGCAGTTCACCATATTTTGTCAAAAGGAATACCATGAAGTGCAGTCCTCATCCACACACATCCATACATCCTTCTTTAGAAGCAATTGATGAATGCTGACTGTTGTTAAGGGGAGACCTTTCGGAGGAATTGACAGTTTACATGTCCGCCAAGCCCCTTGTTAAATTTGCACTCATTTTTCACACAGTGATGCTGCATTTCCTTGAGAAAAAAAGTGTTTGTTAAATGTATGTTGTTGTGAGCAAAGGCCTAAATTCAAACTTTTATCTCCAACGTTACAAACGTTTCATCCCTGCTCCCAAACTGAAAAAGTGATCACAGGAAGATGTCACTGCCGAGCGACGTCCCCAGTGAAACACTTTGTCCACGTCTAGCGTACATCTGTTGTGGAACTGTTTTTTTCTAGCACCTGTGAAGATCATCACAGTTGTTGAAAGCCACATTCACCCAACAGGTTGTTTTAGCTGACATGGATGCATAATGACGTTGAAAGTTTTTATCTCTGAGATAAACTGTGATATAAGACAAAGTACCTTAATGCAGAATGAATGCCAATGATGTGATACTTTTAAATAACGCAGGATGTCTACTCAAGTCTTCCCTTCATAGCCTACAAATGAAACACCTACAAATGAAAAAAACTGATGGAAAAAGTCCACGGTATGTGTTAAATATGCACTGAAAGTGATGTTTTTAAACCAATTTCACACCTTTTTGATAGAACACATCCTGTGTTATTGTCACCTTTTTAAAGGAGGTTATGTAGATTCAGACAGTTTGAGACTGTTGTGCCAAAGTTGAATGTGTTGTCTCCTGAGCAGTGAGCTACAGTCTGAGGCAGAGGCGCCGTTCGTGAACTTAATAATGGCCACTGTGAGGCAGACTTCGGTCCACTGAAACGATAACAGAGAAAGAAATACAGTATTTCGCCGCAGTGATTTTGCTTCAAATGTGCTCTTGGTGGGCTTCTGATGGGTTGAATGGATGAATTTAATTATGGGGAAGCAACAATAGAGTTTTCCCCAAACCATGTAAATGCTACTGTAAGCACCAGCTGCAGCTCCGATGTAAATTTAGAGCAAATCAATCCACAAGTTCATTACCAAATCACCAACACCTTGCCTTCAGGCTCAGTGGAACCCAACAGTTCATGTAAAAACTGAGGCCTGTGAATCATTTTGGGTCCTGACCTGTACTTAAAGAAACGCTGTTAAACAGTATTTCAAATATTTCAATGATTTGACTCCAGTCTGCACTGAAGAGAAAAATCGTGAAGCACCTAAACTAAACTTTTTTTTAAAAAAAATGCACTTTGTCCACTACATGGTGGACTGATTAGGCACCTTAATCTCTTATTATACCCTTAAATGGCTCTGAGAGACCAAATCTGTTTTATATGACTACAAACTGAACCAGTATTTTGCCTTTTTTAAAATCCTTAGTGTGTTTTCAGGAGGAGGAATCTTACCAGTTTATCCACTTTTCTAATAATGTCTTGTTCGAGAGTTGGATGTTTATATGGCTCGAAAAAACAGAACAATCACCCACCGCTTTCTTTTGCTAAATTGCACAATTTGAGCCCCATTTTTAATCTCTTCTCCTTTTGAAAATGCGCATGTGTTATGTTTTGTATTGTTGCTTTAAATCATGGTCTCCCATCTCTTCTTCTCTGCTTCCACATGATCCTGTTTGATTCTTCCCCTCTCCTCCAGACCACTGTTGTAAAATGAATGCCTAGATTCATGATGTGCACTTCCCAAGACATGTTTCTGTGTCCTGTTGGTTTCTCTGTCTCAAGCAGACAGACAGAGCTATAAGGACATCTTCAAAAGACTGAAACTATATGTGTTCAGACAGTCTTTGGATATTTAGCTTCCTGTCGTTGAAGGAATTGTTGTGATGCCTGAAGAAACAGCACAGCATTCCCTCTGTGGTGGGAAGTCTACCAAATAACGTTCCTCTTTCCAACTGTTCTCTTCACGCTTTACCGCATTAAGATGGCAAGGACAAAACTGTCTCAACTACAGTTCCTCACCGATAGGAGACTTTGATGAAGCTTTGCAGATAAACCTATGTGCCTACATGGCTCGTACACTTGTTTGAACAGAATTTCACCAACTCTTGACAGATAATGACGAGAGAGAATATGTGAAAGCTTTGGAAATCACATACTGTCGAGTGATTCTTAAGGAAGGCTTGTTCAAACCAAGTTGTGACGCATGACCGAGCTCTGCTTTCCGCTGATGCTAAAAGATACTTAGATACTCTGAAGTTGACATTGGAAACTTCTGTTCTAAGTCCTCAAACAAATACCTTGGTGTTTCGAATTTTATTGTATTTTGTCACCAGGCACTTGTCACAGTACATGTTGGCATCTTTAGCTATCTGAAAGAGCAGTTTCAGTTACCATCTTTGAAACAAATATTGTCTGCTAGCTGTAAGCTAACTAAGCAAGCTAGTTGATAGCAACTGAAGGAGAGCTGAAACCTTTACACATTTTGCCGTAACGTGACATATGCCTGGCCATGAAAAATAACAAATTCAAAGATATTAAGGTATACCTTTTGTCTAATACTGCATGCAATAACCAAGACGAACAACTGCTCATTTTGTACATACAATATTTGGGTTGGTATACTAGTTGCCTAATCTGGGCTAAACAAGTTTTCTTGGTGTAGCTTTGATAATACCAGTTAGTAGTCAGTACCAAGGTGACTGCAACCATGGACCTGTATTGTTTTGTTAATGTTTTTCAAACTTTTCCAAATCATGGACTCATTTATTTAAGCCTTGCGTCACCTTTATCCTGGAGAGGCTTACTTCAATTAGCGAGCTCCATTTTAGTCGGAGTTCTTTGCTCTGAACTTGTTATCGCTACCAACTGCAGTCATTCTGCGGCAGCCACTTTGAACCCCTCAGTAACCGTTTGGTTTGAGGTGTTTCATGTGTTAATTTCAATACATGCTACAAAGTGGCTGTCCACGATTAGCTTGTTTTAGTCCACAGGTTAGGCTTAATCCTGCCCCTGAGTATCCAGCCCACAGTCTTTTACAGTGTGCTCTTTCTTTACTATAGTAGGTCTGTTTTGAATGGTTTTATATGTTTCTATCTATGAAAACTGTGTCTTTACAACTGTGTCCAAACATCAGTGGATTGCTTCTTAACAAGACAGACTCATACAATATGTACTATAGAGTAGTGTTTTTGAAATAGAATCAGTTTTAGAGTTCAGCCAGTGTTTGGTTGCAAAAAATATAGAATCAGAACTCAATAGAAAAGACATGCACTTTGTTGAAGGAAATACAAAAACTAAATGCCTGCTAGAACCTTAGAAATATTTTTCCTTGCTAATAATGTATCCATGCTTGAGGCTCAACACCAAATTTGTTTTGAAAAGATACATTAAATGCCACTGACAAATTATTTAAAACCTTATGAGCAACACTTTTAGTTGTTTAAAGGGACACAAGTACGATACTACTTTGAAAACGGTTGTATAATGTCTTCTGTGGCTCTGGTGGGAACTTTCTAAAGTTTGAGAAAACAACCCCGATGACGTCATCAGTTAATATTGTCCCCATATTAGGTGAATGATAGGGATAAAAATACCATTCTGTTTTAAATATTTATCCTCTAATTAAATAGTTTTCCCAGGTCCGCTGAAGTGCCACGTCTGCTCCATGAGTTGTGATTTTATATCCAACACTCATCATGTATCCCAGTTAACGTTGTGCAGTAGAGCTAAGAGCTAACATTGTGATCTAAGTAGTTTACCTGCTGTCTATTATTGCACATACTGTATGTCATAACTGTATCCTTCGCTATACTTCTGCTATAGTCCTCACTTGTTGTCTGTATTTAGACAGGTAGTGGTTGAATGTTTCTTACAGCAGTCAGAGATTCAAATGTTTTCACTATACAGCAGCCAGCTTTTTTTTTTCGGCAAAAAAATACACCATGTCAGAATTGTAATATATAAATGTGATTTTATTTACAGTGGAATTTTCACTTTCCAGTTTTTCTGATCTAATCCTTGTCTGTTGACAGTTTTAACCCAAGGTTGTTGCTTCTTATGGGCGTGCTTTGCTTTTAACTGTAAACTGAACAGCTTTCCCTTTGTTCCTGCTTCAATACAATTTACATTGCCAGACACGTTCCACTGAATGATGACCGTGATCTCTCAGCTCTTGCGTTACATTACAGTCGGGGCCCTGTGGAAAGCAGACACTGTGGAAAGAATACCACGATCCAGCTGTGACTTTCTACCTTAAATAAGAGGTTCAGTGTTAAAGATATAAAGTTGAGAAGGATGACACTATCATTTCAAAACTCCAACAAATATTTACTGTGTCATTGTAAAAATGTCATCCCTGACTTTCAGCCTTCAATCTGAACTGTCTGAGTGGTTTTACTTTAAGTGTCTGCCTCTACAGCCCCCTCTGGAAGACAGTTTCTGCCCCTTAGTCCCGGTTTTGTTTTTGTCTGTTTGTTTGTTTGTTTTTTAAATAAGCTGTGATATCAGCCCTGTAAAAATCCACCATCAGCTGGTACACCCGGTGAATGAAACTGACTTACTAGAGGTTGGACTTTTTCGTAGGCTGAAGACGATATTTCCATCTCCAAACTCCACAACAAAACAGCTGAAATCGGTGTTATACTGTGTCTACGGAAAAATTCCTTTTGTGGCCCCTGCAATCGTCAGCTTGTAGCTACCAGCTGTGAGGCAGACAATTTGTGCAATGTTAATTTAAATCCCAGCTGTTATTGAGGCTCTGGCTTGATTTCTAGCTTGATTTAGAAAAGATTTATATTTTATACTTGTTTGACGACAAAACCCAATAAATCTTGGTCACAAGATGTGCACTTGCGAGCAGAATGATGAGTGTTTTGTTTTGAAGAAATGTCATATGGACCAGTATGCCAGTATGGATATGAAAACAAAATTTAGATATTAGATAGATATTTAGATATTCAAGTTCTCCTGTTGAAGAGATATTGAGGAAATGCAGGAATATTTGCATGCATAGCAACACTCACACTCTTACTGTTCAATATCCTATCTTTGTAGTTCAACCCCAGAGATGGTATCGCAGTCATTAAATGTTGACAGATGCAAATAGTAGTCTAGATGTTTTGACTATTGAAAGAACTGCTGAACTTTGAGCGGCAACCAGGAGAGATGACGCTGCTTGGGGTCAGTGTATTTTCATACAGGCAGCTGTAAAGCAAGGTAGCTACGTATAAATGCACAAATATAGCTGTACCTGCGAGAGGGCATCATATCAAAACAGAGACAAAGGTTTGGACGGAGACAAAGGCCGACAAGGTGAGTGATACCAGTTCAGCCTAAATTGTTCTCACAAATTCTGTTCTTTAGATGTAGGATGATACATTTGTGCAATTTTAGAGGAACTGAAAGCTTTATTCCTGATCTTCATTCACTGGCCTGTGGGCAGTTGTTTAAAACATCTTAACTTGTCTCTAGTCAACTGATGCCATGTTTTTTTCTTCCAGAGTAAAGATGCTGTGGAATCTATTTTTCATCTCTCTGATCTCTCTAGGTAAGTGGGTCATTTTATGCATGTGCACGTCTGTCCCTGCCTGACATTGTGATCTATTAAAAGATTGATTTTGATTTAATTTTGTCATCCTGTTTTTCCCATATACTACTTTTGCTATCTTGGTCTATTCTGACAAAATCTATTGTATGTCTGTCTGTCCTGGAAGAGGAATCCCTCCTTGGTCGCTCTTCCTGTGGTTTCTTCCATTTTTTCCCCATGAGTTGAATTTTTCCTTATTTGAATTGAGGGTAAAACAGAGGAGAGATAGAGGATGTTGGATGCTGTACAGATTGTAAAGCCCCTTGAGACAAATTTGATTTCTGACATTGGGCTATATAAATAAAATCAAGTTGAGTCAAACTTGATTGATTGAGATGTAGAACACATCCACAAAAATGTGAATCATGGATAAAATAATAAAAAGTATATAATACTATTACTTACTGTATTTTGCTCCTCACTCCCCAGTCAAGTTCTCACTCAAATTTCATATAAGCTACTAATTATTGATGGATGGGTCACAGAAAATTAAAATAATTACACCATACCAGTTTTTGCATGTTCTAATGAATTCAGTACAAATCTTGAATACTTAACATTACTGCCTGTTGCCCAGTGTTGTAGATATATGAATATATTGTTTATACCTTCCTGTTATTTTTGATTCATCTCAACACAGTATGAGAATAAACTTGTAGAAACCTTATAATAATCCATCACGTCAACTTTTATTCTGTTATGTTGTTGAGTGTTAACGCAGTACAGACTTTTCAGAGTATTGTGTGCATTCATCAGACAATTCTTCCTGACTATAAAATTAAAAACGGGAAATCTTATGTAATCCTTTGGTTTTTTTTTTTTTACATTTCACAGGAAGGTTACACTTACATGCAACAGGTAGGACTAAGTGCTTTCAAAATGTTTAAATTATTCATAACTTTCATTTGTCTTTCAAAGGCATAAATAGATATTTCTACGCTAAATATGTAAGAGACAATATTTTGAATTGAATTGTTCTGCAATATTTTTCTGTTTTCAGCTATAGATACCTGCAACACACAAAATGAGATCCCTGTAAGAGAACTTAACACCTCTCAGTCATCAAACTACACCGATGAAGTCCCATACGTTTCTGGAAGAGCTATTGATGGGAATGAGAAAAAGTGTTCTCACACAAACGAAGAGGACAATTCCTGGTGGACAATTGACCTGGATCGTGTCTACAACATTTCCTGTATTTCTATCTACAACAAACAACAAAACAATATTGTTTTGAAAGATGTTCAGATCCGCATCGGGAACTCGTCGGTGAAAAACGGCACTGAAAACAAAGTGTAATACCTTCATATTATTTTGAATTGCTTTATTTCACATTTTCAAGCTTCAGCATGTCCAGTATTTTTTAGAATTTTTAGAATTGACAAATAAATTAGAAGACGGTTTTGCTCATAATACACTTAGATTTTCATGCTCCCTGTGACATTTCTAACTCAGCTCCAATGTCAAGGTGTCTGTAGAACAGACACAGGCATCCTCTCAGAACCACAAACATCACACTTCCCCATCCTTTCTTCCCCTCTCTGAATTTCTGTCTGTCCATTTTTTTTCTTTCTTCCAGGAGGAAAAACATCACATCCTTCAAATTAGACGAGTACAATTACTTTAAATTTGATCCAGCCGTGTCGGGGCGCTACGTCACTCTGTACTCTCCAATAAAGAAACATGTAGTCCTGTGTGAAGTGAAGATCTACGAAGCCACAGGTACAATAAATGTTCTGTTACGCAAAGTGAATTGTTTATTCAGCGCAGTGCTCACATACAGTAACAGACTGAGAGCTGCAGAAGAGTTAATACTTTACTGTAATATCTCCTTCACAGTTAAATGTGGACAAAAAGCATATTAATGCAATAGCAGAAACCTCCTTAAACTATATGCTCAGAAGAATTGAAATTGACGCCTGTAAATTGAGATTGACAATGTTGAAGCTAATCATGGCAAAGGTTCTCATTTTTCTGAATTGCGATGGCCACAGGGCTGAAGTATCAAACCACAATTAAATCATTTGATATTTCTAGTTATGTCACTCCACAAACTTCAGGCGGTTCTACAAGGCAACTGACAGGCTCTGCTGTAATTCATAAATGATGTCACATGGAGTCATTTTTATATGCAGTTGCAGAACAACAACAGGTAGTAGGGAACTGTGTTTTCTCAGATATTCTCTTTCAGAGAAATCTTCCTATATCATAACCTGTTATTATCTATTATCTTTGTTTTATATTATGAGACTTACAAAGAGTAAGCATTGAAGTAAATAACAGCTGGAAGACTTAGTGAGTAGTCTACATCTTGAGGATGATGCCATTATCACAGAAAGTATTGTTTCTCCTAGGTGACTCAGTTCATTTGTTGGAACACACAGTTTGGATATTTTCACGTATTTGTTTTCATTTCAACTGAAACATTTCACGCTGTTTTTGTTTTCCTGGGTTTTTTTGTTTGTTTGTTGTTGGGTTGTTTTTCGTTTGTTGTTGGGTTGTTTTTTGTTTGTTTGTTTTTATAGATTCAAACTTTAGGCTGGTCGGGGAGAGCATGACGTGGGAAGATGCTCTGTACTACTGCAGGGATCATTACAGCGACCTGGCTTCCATCCTTAACAACGAAACCCAGACTGAGTTGGCTAAGTTGGCCAAGAACGCAACCACAGACTTCGTGTGGTTGGGCCTTCGCTACACCTGCACCCTGAATTTCTGGTTCTGGGTCGATGATAACCGCTTAGACTTCGAACACTGGAATGAAAATAATAAAACAGAAGAATGTGACATGAGTGCTGCCATGGCGAAATCAGGGAACCAAAACTGGTTCAGCAGGCCTGACTACGAAACGTATAATTTCATCTGTGCAAAGTAAGAAAAATCAATGGTTGGACAGGTGTCGGTGGTGGCATTATTGTGTTGCGACAAACTCTCCTCTAATATGTGTCATAGGGCCCAGTGCAGCAGCTTTCCAAATAAAAGTGATGGTGATACTCTGTCTTTAACCATCTCAAGCAGTATATTTAATTCACTGTTTTCACTCTATATGTTAGGCCATGAATGCACTCTAGCTCTGTGACATTTTTGTAGTATGTTTAAAGTTGTGTCAGTGTATTCTTCACTTGTAAGTCATGATTCTTGGATGTGATATTTACATGTTAATAAAATTATTGCTTGTGTTTTTTTGTGTAATGTAATCGTGTATTTTTGAATATTAGGATGACTTTGAATGGGCTGTCTACATTTTGTTGGTTACATCTGACACGAAAAAGAATTAACACATCAGAAATGTTTGGGATGTCTCAAATTATACAGAAATTGAAAGAAGGCATTCGTGTATCATCAGATTTCCATTCGTGTTAAATACATTTTACGTGGTCACATGCTTTGTACATCTTTCCCGATATATAACACTTTCATGTTCAGCCTTCAATGTGTAGCCTATTTTTGATTGAATCTCGTGTGTTGTGTATATATTTGGAGCATTTTTGCAAGTGCATAGAAGAACTAGATATATTCATATAGGCCTATAGATTTTTGAGGTTTGCGGCATTATGAAGGCACTTTAACAATGTATATTTTTGTGATATCAATGGCATGTTTAAATAAAAGTTGGGATATATTTAAAACAATTTGTTCGTGTCTGTTTGATCGATAGGAACCTTTGTGTCCAGGAACTATAGTCACTGCATAGTGTAGTCGTCGTGCATTTTAAAGCAAAGGACTGTGCAACCGCGGGATATAAACAATCCACGCATGAGCCGAGCTACAGCTTGTTGGACACGTTTATACAGTGAAATTGTGTGATTTAGTGGCATTTCTCGGCCGCCTGATGGAGATATTAGGAAGCACGTTTGATGACTCGGTGTTTTCAGAGGCGAGAGACCGAGTCTCTGTGTCTTTGTCCTCTTACAAAGCCAAAGTGTGTGAGCCGGAGGTGAGTCTGTTCAAGAGCAGCTAACTTCACCACAGCTGACATGACTGACTGACGTTTTCTGGAAAGAACAACGTAAATACAGCATTAGTAGTGACTGACAATATATATTTTTCAGTTTTCCCTTTAATTACACCGAATTAGGCGATACTATATATTTCCTATTTTCACGAAACTTCCAAGTAAATTATCAGGCAATTACAGACCCGTAAGATATATACACATACAGTAGCTGTTATACTTTACATGCCGGCTAATAAAATATATTTATCTTAAGAATAAACTTACAAACAAATCTATCCAAATTAGGGCTGGGTGATATGGACTAAATTGAATATCACGGTATTTTTGACCAAATACCTCGATATTGAAATTGCAACAATATTGTTGGGATGATTATTGGTGCTTTCACAAAATATTTACACAATGAGGTTTTACACATCAGTAATGTGGATATAATAACTAAGTGGCTAAAGGCAAATAATAAATAACAGCTAAAACAGTCTGGTAAGTTTGGAAAATTACATCACTTTACTGTGATGCAGCCTTTGAAACCAGGAAAAGACAACACTTATGCCATATCATGATATTATAATATCCAAAATCTAAGAAAATATCAAGTGTCATATCACAATATTGATATAATACCAATATATTGCCCAGCCCTAATCCAAATGCATATTTTGTCTGCTTACATTTTCAGTAAATGATATTTCCTGGATATGTAATGTGTTTGCATCTGGTTCCAGTGAAAGTTTTTAATATTGGTTCACAGTTTACACTCACCGAGCACTTTATTAGAACACCTGTGCAGTCTAATGCAATCCAACACAACAGCTCTGCCATCAATTCTTTTTATGAAGCTTATATGTTTTCAGTTTTTGTTGACATTATCAGAAAGGTGATAATTCTACTTTATGTATTATTGAGGTTTAAGTGGGTGGTGGTGGTGTACTGAAGTGCATTATATTGAAAAGTGTTTTGTCCACCCCATTAACCTACATGAAACCACCCACTACAACCTCAATAATAGACATAAAGTAGAATTATCACCTTTCTGACAATGTCAACAAAAACTGAAAATGTATAAGCTTTGTAAAAGAATTTATGACACAACCAGCTGTTGTGTTGGATTGCATTAGATTGCACAGGTGCTCTAATAAAGTGCTTGCTGAGTGTATATGTGGCTAAGTATCCAAAAAAAAAGTCTCCACCAGTCATTGAGTCGCTCCATGAAGGATTTTTTAAAATTGTTGTTGTCTTTTCTCCTCCTGTTTCTCTCTGCAGTGGTTTTGTGAGAGCGGCGCTCTCGATACAGACGATTCTTTGGAGAAGCAGAAAGTCCACAAGTTTAGAGGTGACTTGGCTGTGAGGCAGGGCAAATATCAGGTAATTAAACAGCAATTCAATTCAATTAATCATTGCTTGTTTAAAATATGCACCAAAGGCTATTGTGATTCTCCAGTCCCAGTTACAAATTTCCAGTGAAGTTGGTGACATAATTTCAAGATACAGAATAAAATAATGGAGGCACATTTACATTTTATTACTCGGCTTGTTTATGGGACGATTATGCAAAACTGTAGCCATGAACTGGTATTTGAATGTTTCTGTAGAGCTACTGTGGAGATAAGAACAAACAGGACTTATTTATTCCCATGTACACATGAACACTTTCCAACAGAACAGAATATCTGTTGTTCAGTTTTTTTAATTTGGGTTGCCATTACTTGTTAGTACCTTCCATGTTCTTGGTGTAATATATTTATAATAGCCAGCAGTGTGTGCCACAGAGACATTTCCTGACAGCATGGAAGGGTCTCAGGAAACACATTTAGCTACATCACACCGGAAATCTTTTTGAAATTGAAACATTAAATACATCTGTAATCTGCTCTATTTGAACAACCCGCTCTCTGCTATCATGGTATGTAATAATGATATGATGAAACACTTAAATAGAAATAAATTAATCAAGTTCCAGTACGTTTATATTAACAATAGCACACAACAGAGGCTGCTTGTGCTTTTACATGTCACACTGTTTTTGTTTTTTTTTAAGGTGTATAATGTTCAAACTCTTCATTTTCTATCCTAATGGTGTGTGTGTGTGTGTGGTGTAGGTAGCCCTGGATGCGTACAGCAGCTGCCTGGAGTGGATTGCTGACAACAACCTGACCATCAGAAGGGATGTGCTGGAGGGAATGGCTCGATGCTGCACCAAACTGGGACAGAGAGAAAAGGCGTTGGACTTGGCTGACTTACTGGTAATTCAGTCAGTTTTTCATGCTGAACAGTGTCCCACACAGGTGACTGTACCTGGAACAACCTGCTGTCGGTGTGACACCCTTTGTATACCACTAGGTGTTCAAAAATCTAAATTAATTACACTGATTGCTAGAACCACCAGTGCATGATAACAAAATATCTTTTTTTTTTTTTTTTTGTACTTGATAAATAGTCATTGCAGCCACCTTGCTTGCATAAAAAGGTTGCCATCCTACAACCATTAAAGACAATGATACACCATTGCAGACTTTATGTTGTCTGATTTAGATGAACAGTACTCAATAAGCTAGATTCCTTTTAAGAGTGAATTTTAACAAGAAGCATCGCCCAAACAAAAAAATATATGCTATAAGAAATTAAAAAAAGGTAAACTTCACTATTGACATTTCTTTAAGTGCACCAAGGTTTTAGACATTTAGTATCTTGACCTGTGGTTGATTTTCACTCACCTTTCATGGTGTGAAAATCAGAGTGTTGAGGCTTGAAACTTCATTGAGACAGTTTATTTCTGTCATTTAATTCAGCGTTAAGTGCCAATGAAGTTTGAAAATTTCGACTGATTCGGAAAAAAAATGTCTCTTAGTGCTTCTTACATCAAGAGTTGGCTCTCAAACAGAAACATCTTTAAAACACAAACCCACCGGAGTCCATGTTTACAGATTGTTGGGGTAAATTGTCCAGCAATGCAGCTCGTGAATGCAGTCTATGTGGACGGTCAACTCTTACATCTTAGAGGCTAGAGTTTCCCTACAGCACATGAACACACCACTCTGGAAGACTTCAAATCAATCCATGAAATAAAACCATAACTTTGATAAACTGAGAGCTGACAGGCTCCTTTATGTCTCTGTATGTGTCTCTCTCTCTCCAGAGCAAAGAAGCCTCCAACACCTGTCATCTGATCGGCCTCCTGCTGCTCAAGGTAAACATTGACCAGAACACACACAGCTGGGGATGTTTTTATATTTGTACTGCTTTTATTGGCGCTACATCATTCTGTGGAGATATAACATATTTTAATAAGCTAACAAGCAATGCAAAGGGAGCTTTATTGATTATATGCAACATACTTTTTTTTACTAAAGGTCAGCATCTACCAGCATTTTGGAGCCATAGGATCAAAGGTGTCGTCTCTGCAGCAGCTGTGCAGCCTGCTGCCCTTTAACCCTTGGCACTGGTGCACCCTAGGACAAACGTGTCTGCAGCTGCTGGAGAGGGACAGAGCCACAGGTAGGATGGAGTTCACTACCTGTCTGATTTAAAAGCAATATAATATATATTGCTTTTTTTTAAAAATCTGCTTCAGTGACTGGACACTGATCTTTTTCTGTAAGTTGTATTAATGAAGACGTAGATGTAAATGTGATTTGTCCTCATGACCTGAAATGATCTCTCCTGTATTTACCCTTTACTAGGATCCTGTTCCCCACAGAGGTGTGAGTCAGCAGGAGAGCAGAGGGATGGAGAGACTGCGGAGCAACAGGAGGAGGCAGCAGAGCTCGATGAGGACAGGATCTGGCTGAAGGCCTGCATGAGCTTCATCAGGACAAGGTACAGCTCAAAAAGGAGAAGAGCACTCTGTAGAGACAGACAGACAGATCTAGAAAGAACCAGTGGGCCTTGATGTGTTGTGCGTCGTTTGTACAGAGAGGAAGTATAAATAATAAAGTGTATTTGTCTCTTTGATGTCTGCCTTCAGACTCCTGTTGAGAATCCTTCGGCAGCAGCAGTCGTCCTTTGTGCTGCAGCGCAGCGAAAGTGCCCTCCAAACAACAGAAAAGGCGTTACAGTGGCTAAATCCCAAAGAGACAACTCTGCAGGCCGTCACTGAGGTGAGCCAAGAGCTCCTGGTTTTGTGTATGAATGCTACGTAAAGGGTTGATTCCCAGAAAGTTTTGGGTTAGCGAAGGCGAGGGGCTGAGTCACTGGATAATTTTTACACAGCTTTCAGTGTGCCTGTTCCTTTTGTTTCACCTCCCAGGTGATGTCAGAGGACCTGATCCCAGAGAAGATGAGGGAAGACTACCAGGACGGGGAGAGTTTGGCTACCGTGTGTGTGCAGAGCTTCAGAGAACGCTGGTGGAACAAGATCTTACTGACTGGAGTGCTAGAGACTGATGGATGTCAACATCGGACAGACACAAAGTCCTGATGCTCTAGTGTTACCTGTTTACAGAGAAGTTGGTGGGGAAAAAAAATCACTGTTCAGATCCCATCTAAGAGCAAAGAAAGACAGTGACGAACCAGATCCACCTCCAATGACATGACTCCCTATAAAGTACATGTCTAACTAGTGACATTCTGTTGCATAATCAGGGAACAAGGACTGCATTTACTAAAGAGCCATTTGGTAGAACTTCACACATTGTTCCCTAAAACGTAACAGATTATTTTAATGTGTGTCCCTTCATGTAAAGCACAGTGAGAACTGCACAGTGGGTACAATAATAGTTAATCCCACAGTACCAAACACTGAATGTGTCACCTATTTAATATCGTGGTATGTGTAGTTGATGACTGTGATCCTACTCTGCCTTGACAAAGGTCACAAAAGGAGACAAAGTCAGACGTTTTAAATTCTTTAATGTTCTCCTGAAATCTAACTTATGTCATAACATGTTCATATCTTTAAAATCATTTTAATAAAACATACATATTTTGTTTTTACACTTCTGTTTGGTTTTGTTCTTGTTGCTGAAATATTGTCAACCATTTTACAGAAATCAAAAATGTTTCATAGCAGATATTTGTTGGACATGTGAGATCAGGAAAAGCACAGATGTAATTAATAGTAATAATAATGGCTGCATCCCATTTATTTGTACCAGTGTCAGGTCCCTGCTATGGTGCAAATTGGGTTACTAAATGTAACAGTAAGGCTTTTAGTTCCACCTGTGTTTCTCCTGATATGTTGTGAAACAGGCCTGTTGTTTTAGATGCAGGCACTTCTCATTTAAACATTTAACTTCACAGTTCAGAGGCAGTCTGCCTTCATTATTATCTGTACTCAGAATTGACGCTCACAGCTGGCACTCCCCCTCTTAGTAGTCAGGTGTTCTTGGGTTACGTAGCAGAATATTAAACACGTAATTTAAGTGCAGTCGGTAAGTACTGAGTCACATGATATACCAACGCAGGTGTTTTCACTAAATTGCCTGATTAGACCTCATCAGGACTGTGGGTGTGTACAGACTGTGCTTGATTGACATCTTCTGTTCTGTTGTATATTTTACAACGGGACACTCAACACCTTTAAAGCTTCTAGTTTTGTGACATCACATACTGTATCTCCAACCTGAGCGGAGATCTAATCAGCCTAATAACAGAAAAAAACTGTATGCAGTAGACACTACAAAATCATGTGACTATTCACAAGATTAAACCAATATTATGTTTTTAACATGAAAAAATCTTTTTTTTTCTAAGTACTACACACAAAACAGACAAAGGTTGATGCTCCTACACACTTACCTACTAGTTTAGTACAGTGTGATACATTTCACAGGAACAACTGAATACACCATGCTCCACTGACCTGTATGATTACATCTTCTCTGTGCCTGTGCGTGAAGGTGAATTTAGATTATACCACCAGATGTAAAACCTATGTTTGTCCACAGTTTGTATATTTCTGTCAGGTCTTGGTTATGTTTGGTTCAGGCCTGCTGTGTGTCAGTCACTCAGTCATGCTCTTGCTCCTTCCCAATGTTGTCATCCCGCTGCTGTGAAACGCCCTCCAGCCCAGCTGTCCACCCATCTCTTGTCCAATCCCGTAGGCGCTGCCGAATGAGTTGTGTCTAACCACGGGTCTGGGTCTCCCAGTGTGATTCCAGTTTAGTCTTGCAGACTGCTGGGAGGTACAGTGCTGTAGGTGCAGCTTGGTTCCTGTAGCTGGTAAGAACAGCTTGGAGTCTGTCTGGAGCTGAACCTTAAGATGAGTCTCCATACCTGTTGATGCTGACATTAACCCTGGCGACTCTGTGGATAAATGACGGTGCCTCTGTGGCTGATCTTGCCTCCTGGTTCCAAAGGACCAAAATTTGGTTTCTAATCCAGATGTGTAGCCTCTTGGATGGGTTAAAGGGAACTGAAGCCCTGTGTTTGTTTGCTTTTGCTGTGACATGGAGGGAGAGAAGACATTAGGATTATCAGACAGAAAGTCCACGTGTTGTTTTAAGTTAAGTGTGTAGCTCCATTGTCCTCTTTGTGTGTTTAAACCTGCAGCGATCCCTGAAGGCTGTGTCATCCTGTGTCTATTTCTTTGCTGAAAGAAAAGTGTTTCAGTACCAACATTATGGTAATCAAGATTAGAATTAGTCTTGAAAGGGGACTGATAACGGACAGTATTGTGCTGTGTGTGTGTCAGGGAGCCCAGAGTGTTTGACTCTTGAAGCTTTGCAGCATTTTCAGCTGCAGTGGTGGTGGTGGTGGTGATGGTAAGGCCGGTGAGCTCAGGCTGACAATATGAGTCGTGGGTCTGACTGAGAGGATTCGAGTGACTCTGGATCTGGTTTTGAGCTGGATCTTGTGTCTGGTTTTGATTCTTCTCCAGAGATTCCACGTTTATTTTTGCGTCATGCTGGGTTAAGACTGCTTCCACTGCATGCTTCGGCTTTTCCACGGATACACTCTGCGGTGTTTCTGCTTGAACCACAGTTTTCGAGCACAGCTGTGTTTGGATTTGGATCTGTGAAAGAGGTTTTGTCTGCGTTTGTGTACCTGCAACATGCAGAGGGTGTGTATTACCATCGCTGCACTCAAACTCTGCACTGAGTTTAGATAATCCACTACTTGGGACATCTGCAGGCATTTTTGCTTTTGTCTGAGTGTTTTGTGCATCTGCAGACCAAGCCCGGCACATTGTTTTGTTCTGGCTTGATTTCGACTGACTGAAACTGTCACTGTGAGTGTGAGGCACAGTAACGAAGCCGGGGACTGGTTTAGAGCTGCAGTACAGCCTGTGGAATTCCTGATGGAAGGGTGTGACCGCGCTGCCCTTTACAAGAACAGCAAGACTCCGATGGACCTGCCAGGACAGCCAGGAGAAACTGAGGAGACGACACACATATATATACACACACACACACACACACACACACACACACACATATTAGAGGATTACTGAGAGCTCTAGTAAAGCTGAAAATCAAAGAAAGCAGTCTAGACATGCAAATACATACAAATATATAATTCGAGCACATTATCAGATGCGCAAACACACTCACACACAATCAAAACTCTAAATGAGGTATTCATGTATGTATGTACCTGTATGAGCCAGTCAGCGCCTCATTCCAGTCAGTGATGATGAAACTTTCAGCAATTTGGCCAGTCAGCTTCCTGCCTGTCTTGGCACAGTAAGTCTGTCCATCAACACTGCGAACTGACAGCTTCTATACACAAATATGGTGGAAAAGTAACACACACCAAGGGTTGTAGTGAAGTGCTAATCACTGGAGGTAGACTTGAGAGTAGGAAAAAAGTGCCGCACATTCTGGCTCCATATGCTTTTCTCTTTTATTCAGAAGACATTTGGGCCCTCAGGTCTTCTTCTAGATCAACAATCACAGTAGCACACAGGCATGCGGGCCACACCCTAGTAACACATCTGATGGTGATAATCATGTTCCACCATTAGGGTGAGAAAAAAACAATCAAGAGGCCTTCAGCGAATCAAAACTTTTAACAAACAGTGACAGGAACTACAACCAATCAATTCTCTTCAAATAAAGTGACAAAAACCAACATGTTTCATACCATATATAGAGATTTAAATTCACTTATTTTGGTATATTCAAATATGTTAAAATACATTTATTTTGAATATATTTCTAAAAGATATACAGAAAAAGTTAAACCTCAGCTCTGGATGAACATCTGGCTTGTTCTAGGAGCATCTGGATGTTCATCCAGAGCTGAGGTTTAACTTTTTCTGTACATATATTAGAAATGCATATGGAGCCAGAATGTGTGACACTTTTTTCCTACTCTCAAAGCTTCTATACAAACACACAAACATTTTATATTCGTATTTCCTTTGCTCAGCTATGCAGCCAGCTAAAAGCTAAGAAGTTGTGATGGTTTTATTTGTTAACTAGGATAAATTATGATGGACATTCTCTTCATTGCAACATAAGATTGAATGAGTGGCACTTTAGGACATGGACGAAATGTCTGTCTGAAAAAGTGATAACAAGCAGACATGAAAAAATGTCTAATACAGGTTTTTGTAGCACTGCTCATCACTTGTTGCAGTTTCTGTTGCTGTAAATAAAAAAGTACATGAATAATAGCAAATAATTATCTTACAATATACAGTAGTGTTTATCACAATTCAGTTATTTTTCAACAAAGTGTTAAAGGATAGATTCACAATTTTTCAAGTCTGTCTTAAAACAACAGTCAGGTGTCCATATGTACACTGAAAGAGGTTTATCTCACTCTAATCATTCCTCTTGTTCATACTGACCATTAAAAGATCCTCTTCAAATGCACTTTCAATGTAAGTGATGGTGGCCAAAATCCACAGTGTGTCTACACAGTCATTTAAAAGTTGATCTGAGCTTATATGAGACTTCAGCAGTCTGAGTTAGTCATATTAAGTTGATATCTGCCACATTTACAGTCTCTTTAGCATCAAATTCCCCCTTTGTGTTTCCTCAGACAGTGTTTTTGAACTGTGGTGGAAGTATAGTAACGAGAAGAGTTTACCTGAAGCTTCATATCAGCTTCAGGTAAACAGGTATTTTTGCACAGAAGGAGGAATGTGGATTTTGTCCACCATCACTTACAATGTAAGCACATTATGAAGGGATCTTCTAATAGTCTGTTTGAGCAGGAGGAATAATTATGGGAAGAAAAACCTATTTTAATGTTGATTTGGGTACCTGACTGTTGTTTTAAGACAGACTTGAAAAAACGTGTTCCTGTACTTTAAAAATCTGGTCACTGCAGCAGCAAATTAAACAAAAGAACAAAAAAGATTTAATGTAGAGCTTTACCATGATTTTCTACTGTACTGGATCATGATAAACACATGCATACTGTGTGTTGGATTGTCAAGTGACACATTTAGATCCCAATTCTCAATCTCATTATTCAAGAAACCCCAACTGGACTGATGAGCTCCTGACAAACTACTCCTGCTGTTCTAGGCATAATTTAGGATTATTAGGATTAGGATTTGATCCAGGACTGACTCTCCAGAAGTCCCCCGCTTTTCCAAACACTTGTAGGGTTGTGCATAAAACCTGCTGGGCCCTTGTTTACAGTCTGCCCAAGGTGCTTTCCATGTTCACTATGAGTCTAGTGTTAGCATCTGGCAGGCAGCCAGACATCTGTGCTGTGTGGTGCTGCAGGGAGAAGCTGTGGTGCTTTGGTTTATGGCTGAGTGGTTACAAGAGGAAGAAGACGACTAAATGACACTAATGACAATAATAATGATGCAGCAGGTTTTAGAAAAGCAGCGAACACAAGACTTTTTCATTTTAGGTAAACAAATCTCAGGTTTATATTTGAACTTTTTTTTTTAGCTTTTAACTCAGTGAGGCTATAAATAATATAAAAATAACAACAAAAACAGAAAGAGGGGGCAATGTAGACAGGCAGGCGGTGAGACAGGAAGACGGACAGACTCACTGGGAAGTTCTTGCTGTTGAGTTTGAGCTCTTGCCACATGCTGACGAACAGGTTCAGGTTGAGATGATCCAGCAGCAGATGAATGGACACATTCCTTCTGCTGGCCTCCAGAAGATCACACAGCAGCTCCACGTCACTGAAGCTGTCCATCACTATGACCAGGGCCTACACACACACACACACACACACACACTCTTGCTCGGTGACAGATCACTAAAGGCATCAATCACCTGCACAGACAGATATCACTCACTGTGTATCTGACCTTTCAGCACACAAGATCAAATATTGACATTTTTCAAATTCCCTCACATGTACAGCATGTCATGGTGTTTTTTTTTTTTTATGTAATGACACCTCAGCGTACCGTTCTGGCCTTTCTGATGAACTCCCTCACCACGTCTTTCATGCCGGCTGCCTTGCTGTCAGACTGGAAATAAACCTTGATGCTGGGCTTGTCCAGGACAGGATCACTCCACCTCACATCTGGAGAGAGTAGAAATATTTGTTGAAATTCTGATTTGCCAAGAAAAAGAGTCTATATTTCACTAGTATCAGAGTAGTATTATTTTTCTGAGAAACCTTTCAGTCTGGTCAGGTCCAAGGCAGCCACAGTAGTATCACTGTCTGTGGACACTGCAGGGCATTGTGTGGGCGACTGGGAGTCAGCACATGAGCTCTCCAACTCTGTGTCATTATCAGCAGATGCACCAGGATCAACTGTGTAAAGCAACAATAAAAAAACTACTTTAACATGCTGCAAATAGTGAGACAAAAATGAGAAAGTTACGTATAAAAATGCAAAAACAAACATACCTGTGTCAGCATCCCTCACATTTTCCTTGACGTAATTCTTCTCCACATCTGACAGAAAGTCCACTTCTCCCTCTGTGTTTAACATCTCATGGTATCCCTCTAAGCCCCGGTTGAGCAGGCAGTCCACTGCCAGCCGAGCGCTCTCGTTGTGGCTCAGGTCCAACGTGGGTCTGCTGGCTATAAACTCATTGTAAGAGGAGGAAGAGATGCGGAGGTCTTGCACCCGTTGCCTCACCTTCCCTACAGGTTTTGACCTCCTGTGCCACAGCACAGAAAGAAAGCTGGCATCCATGGCAGGTGGATTCAAAATTCAAGTCCTGTTTTCTGCAGTTCAGTTAGGGAAAAATATTAAATGCCAAAATCTTGAGTCCTGCACACCCATAACTTATCAGGGAATTAGTTAAACCACAAACCGGCTGATGATACAGCTGTGCCTGCTCCTCAAAGCCTGAATGGAATAATTCTCTGAGGCAGAACTGCAGGTTAAAACACACAGTAGTAAAGAGAGTAAAGGGAAAATGGGACCCGCCCAAGCTTAAGGCAAGATAATTACTTAAAACATGATGAGAGGTGACAGGAAAGAACTGAGAGCAAAATTCCTACTATGTTTTACACAATGACCTCCAGGATTTTAAGTTAGAGAATACACAGAAAATATTGTCTATGTATAAAGATAGATAATATGCATTTGAGGCTAGATGTTAGCAGGTGAGAGGTGTGTTGTGGCAACTAATAAAGTGAATAGCAGAATGTGTGAAGGAGGTCATTCAGTGAAAACCAGCCTCAACACACGGTTCGACGTTTCTCTGAGGCACTAAGTTTGTGTTTTTGCTTGTTAATCAATTAGGTCAGCGAAGACAGAACAAAATAAGTTCTCCAAGGACCTAAGACAGGCTGATTCAGATAAATGATGGGTGGAGGGATAGAAATGAATGAGTGACAGGTATGGGGATGGCTGTCATTTCAGCTCATGTCAAACAACACCTGGATGCTTACAGGACCAGAAACAAGGACAGACAGTTACAGGCACGCCCATGCAGACACAAGTCCTGATCAGTTCTTATAGTGAACTTCTGGACTTCAGTCGTCCAACCTGATCTATCTGTCTGTCTCTTTCCCACATACATATTAGTTAAGCTGTCTTTACACAAGCAGAAACAGACCATGAGCTCCCTCAAACAAACTCCCCAAAACAGGATTCATCTGATCTAACTCACCTGCAGTGATGGCTCCTTAGGAACCCAAGTTACATGTGGTCTACTTTGTGATACACTGGCTATTTGATGTATTCTGTATATATGGAATGACAGCAGGAGTGTAAATTAATATTTTCATACATACTGAACTGTGATAAATGGATATTTCAAAAAGCACAATGAGACAGCAGTTTTAAAATCAGGATTTTTTAAAAACATTTTTATCCAAAACAGGTTTTAAATAAGCGAGGTCATACAAAATTCATTACATTAAAAATTCAAAATGGAGCACTAGTGCAGGTATTGAATAAACATACTAACACTGTGTCATTGTCCATATAAATTCCAATGAAAACCATGAACCGATGTTTTCAAGAGATAGTGGTTGATGACGTACAGTTGACTTGTTTGAAAGTAATAAAGTAATAGCTGCTAGCTAGTACGCTCTTCAGTCTGAGTCATCCTTCCTGTTGTTCTAGTATAGTCGAGACAAGAATATGTTGACTGACGCTGTGAAGCACTTTGTGGTCACTGGGAGACAGAGGACAGCGTGTGGACAGACTGTGAGGAGGCAGAGCTGCTCTCTCTGGCTCTGGCTGCCAGCCTCTGTCTCAGTTCTCGGACTTCCTTCAGCAGTTCTCTCTCGCTGCTGTCCAGCTGGGCCCGGCCTCGGTCCAGAGAGACTGACAGGAGACAAAGCAAGAAGGACAAGGACAGGAACATTATTAATACAAAAACTCAGGAAAATGATCCTCATGCTATAAATGAAAAAAATATTTTTATTTCACTTTATAGAAAGAGTGGAAGAATCTTCTGCATTCACTTTTTGGTCTCTGCAATTGAACAATCTTGCTGTGTGGAAATCAGGACAGCACTCTGATCACTATCTTTCCACACTGCCACTAATGACATACTAAATCTGAATGACTTGCATTTATTTGGTAAACAAATACTCCAAACCAGCATGATTGCAACAGCCAGAAACCAAACAGAAGCTGTCTTAAATGGGGAATAAATGAGGAGAAAAATACATTTTTAAGCCAGTGGTATTCAGACTTTAGTTTTCATCATGGAAACATATTTTCAGTAACTTACAGTTGGTGGAGGTGCTCTCTGAAGGTGAACTGCTGTTCAGACACACCATGTTGGTGGCAGCGTTGGATCTGACTGCTGGACCGGCAGCAGTGCTACCAACATGAACACCAGTGGTGGAACTTTGTCTATGAGGAAGTCCTCTAGTTGAACACGGTGACCTCATCCTCATCTGTTTCTGGCCATCTGACACAAAGCAAACACTTTTTTTTTACACTATTCCCATGTCTGAATAACAGGCAGATCAGCTCACAAGCCACAAACAAAACTGGTGTATGTGTGTGTGTATGTGTGCGTAGTGATACCTGTGTGTGCTGAACACCTGGGCTGTCGCTGCTCCTGTAACCGGGCCCTGGTACTCATCACTTCATCCCACTGCAGCACAAAACCACACACAGGTCAGACACGTGGTTTCTTAATGAATAACACAAATAGAAATTGTTTTTTTTTTATTCTTAAGATCTATTTTGTGAAACTGATGGTAAATGTAATAGAAAAACCCATAAATCATGTCATAGTACTTTTACATGTAATAGTGAAGCCAACACATCCTGTAAATTGATCTGTTGGCAAACACACTTATGTTGTTCTCACCTTCCTTCCAGCCACATCTCTCATGGTGTCAGCCAGTCTCTCCTCCTCTGCCAGGGTCTGTGAAGCTCTTGTCCTAGCTCTCCTCTTTTCTCGTCGACCTGCTGCAGGCGCTCCGCCACCTCTCTCTGCCAGTCCGACTCCAAGCCCAGCTGGCACGCCCCCGCCAGGGACTCCTCGAGGGCCTGTTTGAGTGTGTCGGGAGAAAGTGTGGCTTTGATAGTTTCTTGTAAATATAAGAAAAGTGCATCGAGATCAAGTTGCTAACATATGCCAAAATTATAACATTGGCTCTTTTCTCAGAGTGCTGTTGGTTATGTTCGCTCTGTGTGTATCACTGACCTGCATGTTTGTCTCTGCGCTGTGTAGCAGCTCTGTGTAGCCCTCCTCCTCTCTTTCTGCCTTCCTCATCCTCAGCTCCACTTCTTCCTCAACCTCTCGTCCCATGCGCTCCTGCTCCTTCAACAGGGTCTGAAGGAAGCAAGGTCAAAGAAAAAACAATTAGAAGAAGAAATATCACCGCAATTGAGAAGAAGACAGTGATGTTATAAAAAGGTGGAAATTCACTGTTAACAGTAAGAAATGATATGAACATCAAGCAGACAGACATTTACTTTACACAGAATATGAATGTTTTTCATTGGTTATGACAAAAAGTCAAGTATCAGTTTTAAAAGTAAGCATTTAAATCTATTTAATGTCCAGTAAGAAAACAGTGGTAACTTTTAAAGCTTCCAGATCTTTCAATGGCAAAACGTTTTCTCTGTTGATGAACGTCATCAGTGGAGAACGAAGTCACAAAAAGAGAGGAACAAAAAGTAGAAGCTGCAAGAGAGGAACGGAGGTTAAATACAAAATGTTTGTCACCTGTTCAAGTCGCCTCCTCTGAACCTCCAGCTCCATCTGTCTGACTTCCAGATCCTGGACCGCTGCGGCCGTTTCTCGCTCACGGAGATCCATCTGCAGCAGAACATGAAGGTTATCATCGGGTAAGTAGTCAGACATGTAGGTTATTACACCCAAGAAAAAAATATACCAAAGATTTTTTAGTAGGGAAGCACATAAAACACCAGTGTTCACCTGCCTCAATTGGGATCACAGCCCTGTTCTCTAACATGATCAACCTCATATAGTAACCTAATAATATTACCATTGATTAATTATGACACAAACACACAGTTAAATATTTTAAACACTCACAACAGTTATGACTGAACTCAGTTAGACAAGTCAAATTAATATCTTCCAAAGTTACTGTTTTTTTAGGATCAAATTTCCTCTTTTTGTTACTATCCCTCCTTTGCAGCTCAACAAAGAAATAATGTCTGGGAGGAACTGTGTACTACAAAGACTAACAGTGGAAGATATCCACATCATTTGACTAACTTTTTGCATGGAGCCAGAACTGGATTTTGTCCCTCAATGCATTGGTTGTATGTAGAGCTATATACACAAATAAAAGAACAAGCTGTACTGTGTCATATATGACCAGTGAGGAATGCTGTCGTTACCTTTCTACCAATTTCCTGGTCTAGTCTTTGTATCTGCGAGGCTCTCACGTCCTGCTGCTGTTTGAGGAAACGTCTTCTAGTTGCATCTAGCAGCTGTAACTCCTTCACCTTCAGCTCCCTCTTCATGGCTGCCAGCCTGCAGAGGACAGAGCGGTGTCGGTAACTAATTCTGATAAATCCCATCGTTCTTTTTTATCACTTACAACTTAACTGTGGAAGTGTGTGTGTGTTGTGCTTTTACTTTTTCCTCTGTTCTGTTAGTTTTTCTTCTTCTTGTGCCAGGATGTTTCTGCGCTGCTCCTCTGCCTTTTGCAGAAGATCCTGCGTTCAAATCAAAGTAGTAAAGGAGGGAAGTATTCAAAGACTGTGTTTCACATATGGGTGATCTCTGAAAAATCATTTCTACCTGTTGTGTATAATAGGCGTCCTCTTCAGCTTGGCGACGCACAAAATCTGCACGCAGCGCTGATACCTCCTGCCTGATGAGACGATGCATGCGCACACTTTAATCTGTTGCATCTTTTGTCCCTGCTCACTTTTAGTTGTACTATCTGACATGAATTTTAGCTGAATGAAATTTGTTTCTGCTATTGTAACCATCAATACGTTATCTGCAATCTCACCTCTCGCGGAGGTACTCCATCTCCTGCAGCCGTATCTTCTCCCTCTCCCGGCTCTGATATTCCACTATGAATTCTGGGTAGTGGTTGAACACAGGGTACTGGCCCTTGGTCAACGGTGTGAAGTCAGAGAGCATAGTCCGGGGATGGATGTCAGCCGGCGTGCTGCTCATCAGTCGGTAGGCCTCTTTTATCATGGCTCCCACGTCCAAGTTGTTACGATGGTGAAAAAAATACTGAGGAGGGGAAACAGGAGAGAAGAGAGAGGATTTTATGAAGGTGAGGAGACGGAAATGTTTTTTGGCTGACTTTGTTTAGTTTTACAGGTAAGGAACGATGAGGAGAGTTACCTCAAAATCCTGTTTCTGGGCGCAGAGAAGCAGAGGTTCACGGCAGCAGGTGACGTAGGCCACGCAGGCCATGAGCAGGAATGACGGATGGTTGGAGAAGACGTTGTCAAAGAGTCTGAGCCACTCATCACGAGTTAAAACCTCTGAGAATAAGGTCTCCAGCAGGGGCCACACGTAGACCTGTTCCAGACAGAGATGCATAAAATGTGTAAACTTAAAAACAGTGCAAACATGCAGTCACCTAGATGTGAAACTGTGAGCCTGCAGTTCCAGGAGGACTCGTCTGACCACTCGTCCCTCCTACACCTCCAGGGTGTGTGGAGCTGCTGTTACCTGTGAGGTGATGCCGCAGTCCATCAGGTGCTGCAGCAGCTCCTTGTCATGATGAGCCAGAACGTTCTCTGCCATGCTCAGGATGTTCAGAGGAGGGTTGGGGAAGTACTCAAACCAATGCTGACACCAGTTCACTGTAACACAACATATCTAGGTCAACAAAACTACTGCTAGAATCTTTATTAAACTGACAATACACTGACATTACCACACTGATTTAAATCAACAAGTACCTATAACAGTGGCCACCACCTCGTAGCAGAGCATCGGATTGTTCTGGAAGAGCTTGACGAAAGGGAAGGCTACCAGTGGAAGGTACTCCACCTCTCCAAAGATGGATGCCCAGTGAGCTAACGCAGACAAAACCCTGTGGAGGAGAATAGAGCACTAAATCACTAATGTGTTGAAATTTTTGTGGTTAGAACCTCAAAATGTTGCACTGAAACTGTGAAGTGGTGTGGTGTGCAAGTACCTCTGCAGCCCCCTCTGTAGCTTGTGACTTTTGATGGGGTACTTATCATGCAGAGTGAGGTAGGCTGAATGCAGGCCTTTATCTGTCAGACTGCTGTATGCTGCATGGTTCTCTGGGAGACACAACAAGGACCGCCACACAAACATCCTGCAATACAAACACACACACACACACACACACATTCAAATGTATCATGTAAATCTTTAAAATGCAGAGATAACAATACGTTTTAAAAATAAGTTTGCATACACTTATAGTCATGAGATAAATGCATGAATCCTCCACTTGTGAAAGTAATCTTTACCTGTATTTAGCAGGATATTCTCCAAATGCTTTGAGCAGAGCCACCAGTCGCTTCTTATTCAGACCAGCAGGGAGCTCATTCTTTTGAAAGAAAGATAGAAACATCTTTATAATGTATAAATAAAACTTAACATCATTCTAAATAAAGAAAATGAAGAAAACACTCTAGTAGAAATAAAGAAAATGTATATGAACGGTGGTGTACATTTCTGTATGTTGCTCCTACCTCTTTATCCTCAACTGTAGACCCAGCAGGGGGTCTCAGTATCTTCACCTGAGTCCGGCAGCCTGAACTTTTGGCTGGTCTCTGAACAACCTCTGACTTGACCTTGACCTTAAGGTTTGACAGTTGATCAGCTTCAGCGTCTGAGACTACTGCCACCTGGGAGGGAGGAGGCTGAGGAGGAGAGTTAGCTACATGTTAGCATAATATCCACCATATCTTACATGCAGACACATACAGAACACGCTTAACAGTGTATCATTGTAGCAGCTGTTACCTTGTTTAATTCCTGTGTGAGACTCTGAACGCTGTACACATTGATGCTGCCGTTATCCATGATGGCCACGACATGTCGGCCGTTGGGGCTGACTGACACTGCGGTGATGGCGTCGTCGTGGGAACCAATGTGGAAGAGCAGCTTGCAGGTGTGAATGTTGATGAAACGCATCACGCCATCCTGGCTCAATACACCAAGCGTCTACAGAGACAAAAAAACCATAAAACAAATGAGATTCTGTAACAAGAGAACAGAGGAGATAAGAGGGGAAAACAGAGGTAAACTGATCCTGCTGTGTGTGTACCTGGCTGGCTCCTCCGTCAAAGCTGTCGGGCAGGAATTCTAACTGTCTGACGGTTCGAACCTGCGTGGGCATCTGAATCACCCTGACCAGCTGCTTGTTATCCAGACACCACAGGTGCAGCAGGTTGGAGCGCCCACCAGCAGCAAGGCTCTTTCCATCGCTGTCAACGTAAGCCAGTTATATTAGTTTTTTGGTAAAGTCTTGTGAAATACAGTCATGAAGAAATACAATAAAGAGCTACACAGTCACTGGTTGGGATGTAAGAGACCCACCGTGTAACAGCAAAAGCCTTGTAGGAGATTTTGGGTCCACAATCAGGGACAGGCAGCTGGTATTTGCAGAACAGTGTGTCGCTCTCCCAAGCAAAGATGGAGTCATCGCTGAAACAGCTGAGGATGGTGTTACTGAGAGGCAGGAAAAACACCTGCAATGCAGCAACAGAGTGCCATGAGCACATGACCATGAACACAAAGTACAAAGCCAAAATCAGTGCATACCTAAAGTTTAATAGACAAAAATCCTTAGCTGATGAAAAAACATTTGCACAAACTGTATGAAACTTCACAGTAAATTACTTTTTTCTTTAATGAAACTGGCAGTTTCCTTAAGCAGCATGTTTGCATCTCTACCTTCTGTATGCCGACAGACTGTCTGATGTTGAGCTTCCTCTTCCTCTGGAAGGTGTCCAGGTCCCAGAGCTGAGCTGTGTCTGAGGACGTGGTGATGGCGTAGCGGCCTGAGCTGTGGACAGAGATCGACGAAACTGCTCCCTCGTGACCGCGCATCCAACTGACCAGCTGCTTTGTGTCTAAGCAAGTAATGAGAAGGCAAAATAGCAGAGAACAAGTTAACGTAGTGGTGAGTGATAGACAGAAGTGAATGACACACTCTTTCTTGGCTATACAACAAACTGACCAGCTGTTTTGTGTCTGAAAGAAAGATAATACTGATTGTTGTTTGTTGTTACAATGGAGAATATGTTAGGAGTATAATTTTATCTAAACAAGAGAGCATCAGAGAACAAAAGAAAAATAAAATACATAAAAATAGCTATTTTTATTCAAAATTAACTTGTGTAAAAAAAAAAAAAAGTCTTGAAAGCCTAACAACAGAGCACACATCTAATAATTGCAATTAAAAGAAGGAGACAAAGTTTTGTGTGGATGTGTCTATCTTACCTTTGTCAAAGCACTTGATGGTGTAGTCAACCAGAGCCACAAGGAACTCTGTGGTCCTGCGGAGGCTGAACGCCAGAGCGGTGCAGGCCTGTCCTGTCTTCTGCACCAGACGAAATCTGTCCCAAGAAAAAGGAAATGAAAAAAAAAAAAAAAAAAGACAGAAAGACTTTTTATGATTCAACATTGTCACGTACATGGAGAGGAAAAGAAAAAGTTTGACAAAGTTAGAAGTGTGTGGATAATTTTTGTTTTATGTGCTCTGAACAGAAAACATTGAAATGACTTTAACTAGCATTAATAGGACCTGTGGGCACAGTAATGACAGAAAGTGGACCAGAAGATTTGTGGAAATGTTCCCATGTAGCCAACTGTCATATAGTAAATCATACAAATAAAAAATAATCCAAGCGAGAAGCAAGAGTCAATCACCTGTTTCTACTGATGTCAAAGACATAGATGTTGCCATGGTGATCGCCAGCCAGAAAGGAATCTCCTGTAGTGTCAAAGGCCACATGGAGGAAACGCACTGTCTTGGCCTGCTGAGCAGTGCGGACCACCGTCACTAACACACTGTGAAAGACAAACAGCAAACATTAAAGGAGAAGCGTACACTGACACTGTACTCAGATTAAAAAATGACACATGGCTGCTCTCTAGTGGTTACCACTGACCCTGAGAGAAGTGTCAATGAAACACTGTTAATAAACCATCTGACCTCATATCCATGGAGAGATACACATAGGTGACAAATTAAAGGAACAAACAACATTAAGTGTCTTAGTATGGTGTTCAACCAGAATGAACATCCAAAACAGCTTCCTTGCACCAGTTGTCTAAGTCTCTTGAAATCTTCTGGAGGGATCGACACTATTCCTCTCTAAAGGATATTCCCTCATGTGGTGTTTTGATGATGGTAACAGAGAGTGCTATCTTACACGCCAGTCTTATCTCTTATAGGTGTTAAGTCGGGTTGAGAACTTGATATTTGACTGTGTAGGCTGTGGCATTAACATTCATTTTCATACTCAGTAAACCATTTACTGACCTCCTGTGTCCTGAATGGAAGCATCTATCGGTTTTGTATTTTTTCCTTTAATTTGACACCTGTCAATTCAAATATCAAAAGTCAATATCAATTCAAATGATTTCAGGACTTTATTTGACTGGTATACCTGAGGTGCAAGAACAAAGCTGCTTGGATATTAAAACAACCTTATTTATGATTTCATAAGGACAAAATTACCCATCACTATTTTAGACTGAATGAAGTATGAAAAGTACTAAAAACCACAACATAATACTGTCATGATGAAGAAATATTACAATATATTTTTCATTTTATTGAAACGTATTGACGAGTTCTAGGCCAACTGCTAGACAATTGATTCTTAAAGTGGGTTATAATAACGAGGAATATTGAATTGACTGTATGAGTAGCCTAATATTTTATTGATTTAGCTACGTTAGATGGTAAGATATTTTTGCTGGACAGAACTTTGATTTACTCCACCTTCCCTTCTCAGTTGTAAGTGCTGCATGTGCTAAAGGTGAAATTTAAAAAAATAAAACAAAACAAAACAATGAATACTGTGCAGTTGTGGATCCGAGTTGATCACATGACCTGTCAGTGTTTTACATGCCAAACTCAGCTGGCACTATGGATGTAGAAATAACGACAAGAGCAACAAGTGTGACTAATCTAAATCTGAATCTAAATAAATTGCAATGCAGTTTGCCACAGCGCAAGGTTATTTTAGGCCCAGAAGTATATCATAGAGACATTTTACAACACCTCCCTGCAGCATCAGGTGCATACAACAAACTAATCAAGCAGCATATACAGATGAGCTCAAACCAAGCTACCTTTTCCCCGGTGCTGGTTTTCGATGCCAGACTTTCCCTTCCTCTTTGTTCCCGATGTCCGTCACCTCCATTTTAGAAACGTTTGTGGAAACTCGGATTATAAAATTTAAAAGGTGATTCACCTTAACCAATGTAATGTTTCTGCCCCAGTTTGGAGCAACGTGGCTAGTTAAAGTGCTAGCCGGCTAATCTCTTTACTGGCGGAGCGAACAGCGCGAAATTTGAAAAGGAAAAAACGCAACATTTAGTCTGTTTAGCTTAATGTACAAACACATATCCTGTAAAGAGTATCGATAAAAGCTCAGCAACGTTTACTGTTCATCACAGAAGTTCAGCAGTCCCATAAAAGTTTCACATTATACTATCAATTTTCTTCAACTTCAGTGTTTTCAAGACGGTTATTTTGACGCCCAAAGTCGACGTAAGAGGTAAACAGAGAGGTGCATCATGGGAGTTGTAGTTCACAACCTCAAACTTTCTGCGAGGGCGTCATATACGATTATATCTATGGAGGGCGTAAACTAAAATTTCCTCCATCTCTTTTCTTCACTACAGTCATTTAAAAGAAAGGTAAATCAGTTATGAAGTCCTCAAGTGGACATAAACGTAACTGCTTCTGGCACACCTCTTCCTGCTGTTGGCTGCCTCTGGATGGACAAGCAGCGCTTTAACAAACTTCACAGGAAGTACTAAAATAAACCAAAGAAGATGTTAATTTGTTAACTAATACGACTACATCCGGTTCTGGCATTTTCCTTCAAATTACGAGCATGATATCAGTCTTTCATATATATTATTTATTTATAAATAAATATATGTACAAGCCCACTACTTGTTCATTGGTGTTTCTCTAAAATCAACCAACAGTGTGTTTATCAAATCATAAAGTATTAATTTTCTAACTATTCAAAGTATTTTAATATTTGAGTAATGACATTAGTTGTTAATGACATTTTCTTTCTTTCTTTTCTTATTTTTCCTTACAAATAGAAGTTAAGTCATCCATCTCTTCTGAGAAACATTATTTAGGCTTGAATGTTCATGGCAGTGGCAATTTTATTTATGTAGCACATTTCAATACAAGTAAGCTCAATGTGCTTTACATTGAAAAACAAAATATAAAAATATGGGCATAAACATGAGGTAACATAGGTAACATAGGTAACATAAGCTATACAAATATAAGAATATAAGCATGAAGCATACACCCAACGTACATTAAACACACCACACAGCAATTAAAAACCCCAAAACATCAACATAACACCCCTAAATCAACACTACACAAATAGAAACCTCTGCCCTACATATAGCTGCACATGTAACCAACTGTCAACATATCATCCATATCTTAACTAGCAATAATTCTCCTTGAAATGAAAAAAGTGTTGATCTTTCAGTTGTTCGTTCTTTGTAAATTTCTTTCTTGCCTGATGTCACACATACATAAGCACATATATTTCTACATACACATATAGATATTTATTCATATATATAGGTAAGACACATACTCTTGTTGTTTATATTCTTATCTATTACTGTTGCTTTTACTATTTTAAGTTTTTTTTACTGCATTGTTGAGGAGCTGAAACCAAAGATTTTTACTTTTTTATACTTGTGTAATGAGACGTAACAATAAAGAATTTGAACTTGTTTGTTGGTTTCATTGTTTAGCTGGTTTATACACCTACAATCTTCTTGTATTCTGGTATTGTTTGCACCAGTATTGTTGTACTTGTGGTATGTGTTTACATAGTATGTGTAAATGTATAGATGTATATGTATGTGAATGGTTGAGTCATTTCCTGGGTCTCTTATTTTTGATCAGCTGATAACTTCTAGCAGTAGTACTGTAGTATTATATTTGGTTTTACTTTGAAAAGCTGATCCGGATGTGTGTGCTCTCCTCTCAGTAACATAATTTTAGTAAAACTAGCTCCTCATGATTAGCCACGTCATGTAAACTTAGCAGTGGAGCATTTCTGGTTTAAGAGCAACGAGGGGTCGCGTTTTTGGGGGGATATTAGTTAATTCTAAAGCGTATTTCAGGGTTATAATCTATCAGAAACCCTATGGAAAGATGTCAGACATCGGCGACTGGTTCAGAAGCATCCCGTTCATCACCCGGTCCTGGTTTGCTGCCTCGATCGCTATTCCCTTTATAGGGAAATTTGGGCTGGTTGATCCCAGGAACCTCTTGCTGGCGCCGGAGTTATTCTTTAACAGATTTCACGTGAGTGTCCCTTGGCCTGTGTTCGCCTGTGCGTGTCGGAGGAGCCGCTAAAAACTGCGGTTGTTGTGTTTTGAATGTGCTGGGTTAGCTAGCAGGTGGCTAAGCTTCAACAGGCCTGAGCTGTGTGACAGCCAATCAGAGAGCGAGACGCAGCAGGGTAACGTTAGGACTTTAAAATTCAACAAGACCTCCTGTAAATATAACTGAATAACAAAAATAGTCATTTATCTAACAAGAAAAGGTCGTGTAGCCATAATGTTAATGTAAAATGTTAGATTGTATTATTAATAGTATTAGTATAGTAGTAATAGTAGTAGTATAGTATTTGGCCAGGCCACGAATATATTTCAAGCTACTTTATACCTCACTACATTTCAAAGGGGAATATTGTAGCAGTAACAATAACCCATAAGTATGGCCTTCAATTTATACAAGAGTGATGTGGAAATTTGAAGCCTCCAGTGCACAGACACGGAGACTGGACTTGACAGTGAAATAGGAGACATCTTGTGTTCAGCAGGAAAACTTTTGAAATGATAAATATTTGCATATTTTTAGAATCTGGAGTTTTTAATGAAGGAGGAGATGTAGTTTTACAGATTTTAATAAGATAATTGAACTTTTTTTGTGGAAAAAACACATCAAACACAAATTATTATTCAGAGTATTTTATATACATCACATAACAGGTCTGGAGGGGATCTTTAACTAAGCCTTTGAATGCAGGACTTGTGGTATTTTTACACTTGTTGTATTGCTGCTTTTACTTTGTCTGAATACTTCTTCTGTTACTGGTTACTTGAGCTGTTTCAGTGCACCTATTACACTCTCTGTGCTGTTGAATGACAAAGAGCAGTCTGCCTGTGTGCTGTTTAACCTGCCAGAGAGCAAGCTGGGGTGACAGTTACAATAGGTTACTGATCTCAGGCAGTGCTACAGCTCAATGGCGTATTATTGTATCCTATTTACCTATTGTTAAGTTTTGACGTTTGGCAACAAATAAGAGACTGACTCTCGCCTTGTAATTTACTGTAGATTATCACAGTTTTTCACAGTTGTTTACACATGTTTTCCGAATCTTTGGCTCATTTTCTTAAAACTCTGAACACAAAAAGACAAAAAAAAGCAAAATAATCTTCCATTCCCATCCCTTTCTTTTGGCTAGGTTAAAGCCAGCCTCGTCAATAAAAATATAAAAATGCTGAATTGCAGCAGCATCCAGCTCCAAGACTCTGAAACAGATAAGACAATATGAGAAATAGATCTAGATCAGTCAATATGGTGAAACACAAATACACTGGATTACAGTACTATAATGTGTCTACACAGTGCTGATATGATAGTAAATTCACAGCATAGTACTTGCTTGCACATATTCATAGTGCTGTTCATTAACCCTGTTGTTTCGCTCAAACAGCACCCTGTAGACCTGTTTCATCTGGATTTGGTTGTGCTGTAATACACGGCCCAATGTTGACAAGCCCACCTGGTGGATGTTATTGAATATTGTGTTGTCTGCAATTATGTAGATCTGGATTTCTCATAGTCTGATTGTTTGCCACCACCATGTTCACAATAGCGGTCTTCTGTTCTGGTGTGAACAGCCGGTGTCTTCACCATGGCTCGTCTCTCATTTCTGCAGAAGATCCAAAAATATGATGTGATTGGTTACAGTAAGCAGTATGTATATATGTATATTTTCAGTATGAAATGACATTACTGTAACATTGACCAACAATCACTGAGTAACATGGGCCTACTGATATGTCTGACTGCAGTATAGTACAGTATAAATGCATAAAGAGCAGCAGCATGGTGTAGATAGTAGGTATTTCTGATTGTACGGATGATAGATGCAACCATGTAGGAGCTCAGGTTGGGCTGAACTCTCTGTCCAGCCTCCCTGATACTCAATGCATGGAAAAGCACATGTTCAACCAATGTGGCCCTGATCTCATCTGAGACAATTGTCCTTCCTCGTCCTCCTCTTCCTCTCACTCCTTGACCTCTAGCTCTTGCTTCACCATTGACTTCCATTTTCCATCAAAACAGGAGAGCTCATCTGTGGCCTTTTTATTTATTTCTTTACACATGTGAGTAGTGTGTGTTGCCAATTGGTTAATAAAGGTTGGCATTTTGATCGGTGTTTCTAAAGGAACACAAGAGATTTGAAGTTTGAATGTTGTTCCTAATGTAGAGAACTGTGTGTAGTGTTTTGCAAAAAGTGTGATTTAGGATTGAAAACTGAGTGTAAAGCAGACATTGTGCTTGCAATTTTGCAGACTCGGTTGATGGATTTGGTACGTGAGTTTCAGGTTTCAGTGATTGTGTTTCAAGTTCCACTTTTAGTGTGTAAGCAAATGTGAAAAACTGTAATCTGGATTTGTGGTTCCTGTTCATATTTGTGACACCTGACCTACAAGAGAAGACCATGACTATTTGCATTATTATGAAATATATTACTACTGTATAACCACTTACAATATCCCTTCCAGACCCATGAGGTTTCCTCCACCATACACTGATTTTCAATAGCTGGCAAGTCCTGCTATCTCTCTTGTGACAGATGAAAGTGAACCTGTCCTGTTTAATTTCAGTCAGCCCAATTAGCATCACTGTAACTGCTATACTGACTTATCATACGGGAGGAGCTGCTTGTCACAGAAGTCCATTTTAGAAAAAACTAACCATGGAAAATATATTCCAAATTCAAAAATCCATCTGTTGGGGAAACGTGGACAATATCAGTACATATTAATGAATACTCAGTGAACAGATGTTGATGAATCTGTTGATTATTTTTTACAGTGAACTGAGACATCGTTTAGTCTATGTAATGTTACAAACATAGCGAGGAATGCCCATCACAAGGTCTCAGCAATCAAATGTTTTGTTTTACCCAACATCCAAAGACTTTGACAGAAAAGCATTAAATCCTCATATATGAGAAGCTGGAACCAGAGAGTGTTTGGCATTTTTGCTCGATTAAACAGCTGCAACAATTAGTCGTAGTCAATTACCAAAATTGTTGCGCTGTCGAGTGACTATTTAATTAATTGACTAAAGCTGTTGCTCCCATGCAGCATATCTAGCTACAGCCTATGCACGATTACACTTTTATTCCACTCAACTTCAGCATTGTGTTGTTATTGTGTCCTGTCATTTTCCCCTTGATTAATAGTAATTTCACACAAAAGATGCTTTTGTCCTATCATCACCCTTAAAAGTCACCTCTTAATTACTGTATTGATCTGACTTCTGTTACCACCAAACCAAATCTTTGAATCTTTGAAGGTAACCGACACTACAGAGAAACACCAACTGTCTGGTGCCGCTTTTTGAGTGCTTAGAAGTTACCGTTTGCAATCCACACGAGATTTCGCATGTGTTACTAGCAGAGTCTTGAAAGTCTGGATCAGAAAGATGAAGAAGTAGCTGATGATGTGGTTTTTGAAAACTTGGATTGCAGTGAGCTCTTACACAACCACTAATCAGGCTCCAGCGTGACAGAAGCCGCAGTGATATGGATAATAGTTGACCTTGCATTAAAGAAATCTTTTCTGGCTGGTACATGTCCCTTCTTGAGGCTGCTTCGTGTCAGACAAGCTGAAGAAATCCTTGACTGCTAAACTCCATTTCTGTTCAATTAATCTGTCCGTGTTCTGTTTGTTTCAGCTCTGGAGACCAGTGACAGCCACCCTATATTTTCCAGTATACCCTAATACTGGGTTTCTGTACCTTGTCAACCTGTATTTCCTCTACCACTACTCCAGTCGGCTAGAGACAGGTGAGACAGCAATCCTCAGTGGTTTACACACATGCAGTCACGTGTACCGAATGCTCTTTTTGTCACGCTAAGTGTTTCCTTGCTGTTCTTGTCTTCCAGGGGCGTTCGATGGCAAACCCGCAGATTACATCTTCATGCTCGTCTTCAACTGGCTCTGCATTGTTGTATCCTTTTGACCGGCATCATAAAAATGCCAAACCCCTTCAAACCTTCTATTTAAACTGGGTACATGATAAAGTGTTATCTCTGCTGCCTTCTTTGCCCCTTTTGAATTTCTCTTTCATCTGTCTTTTCTGTACCCCACTCTCTCGCTCTGCAGCAGCGTGCCATGTCAGGGTGGCTCTGTGCCAGTGGCCCAGTGTCGGTCTACCCCTGCAGAGCAGAGAAACCTAATCTAGGTCACATGCAGCACCGGCAGTACAGCTCGGCCCACATCTCAACACTTTGCTGTTCTGTCGGGGAGCTCAGCTCTGATTGTCAGCCTGTCTGGGTTTTTAGACGTTTCTTGTTTACGTGTACAAGACAAATTTAGGCAAAATCCTATTCTGCTTAAACCTCCTTTAAAGGACCAGTGTGTAGGGATGTGCATTTCCATCACTGAGGCTGATGTGAGATACATCTCGATGCATCGCCAACAATCCGTTACATTAAAGATATATATGAAGCAACTACCAATGCGATACAATATGATTCACCCCTATTGCAATGCAGTGTGATCCCATGTGATTTGATTCAACACAATGTGATTCGATGCAATGCAAAATAATGATGCAATTCAATATGGTACAGAGAATTTGATTTTATTACTGAAGCATACAGCAGATCATAAATTAACTAAAAAAGTGCATTTTTTACTTTTCTCTAATACTGCAACTCAGTAAGCATCTCATTTATGCCGTTTCTTTTTTACTTCTAAAAAAACCACTTGGACCTTTCACAAACAGGCCTTTTCACAAGTCCTTTGTAGTGTAGTGTTCTCTGCCTCCAGTTTACATGCATATACACTGTGACTTAAACAATTACTGTCAAAATAGTTTAATAATCCACTTACTCAGACGTGCGGAACAATAATTCTAGAGGGTTGGTTCCACCCAGAACATTTTAGCAGCACACCACTTAGCTGTAGCATGCTAGCGCTCTTGAGAAACAGTTCAGAGGAATCAATCTAAATATCAAATTATTGGTCACATTTCTAAATGATAAAGGTATAGGGCCTCTACTAATGTAGATAAATTGGATTTTACCGATGCAAAGAAGAAACGATGCATCACCCTCCTCTTCCAAGTGTGCAGGAGAACCTACGGTGGCCGTGAAACTTGCGAAAAACATGAAAGATCTAGAGCTAGTGTTTGGTTTGTCCGTTCTAGGCTACTGTAGGAACATGGAGGTGCAACATGGCAGGCTCTGTGGAAGAGGACCTGCTATCTATGTAGATATAAATGACTCATTCTAAGGTAACAAAAACACAACAATTCCTATTTTCAGGTGATTATACACTAATTAAAACACACTTATGAATATTATGTTCCATTTCTGCCAATAGATCCCCCTAAATCTTACACACTGGTCCTTTTAAACAAAATGTTCAGTTTTTTGTGGCATTGGGTGAGAAAAAAATGTCTGCCAAGGTCAGATGCCTTGCTTAAGGGGAGGAGGCAGAAGTGGCAGGTGAGAGTCAGCTGGTGTGGGGATTTGAACTGGCCACCTTCCAGTCACCAGCTGCTCTGATGTTACGGCTCCGGCTGTGATCGCTCTGAGCCACAAGGTTTTTGTCCTTGACTCTGAAACTGTAGATAACTGGGCTGCTGATGAACATGCAGGTGAGAATCCTCCTCTTATTTTTTTATTATTTATTCCACACCATGAAATTCAGACCACTGTATAGTATATAAAGCATATGGCAGTTGTTTGCAATCATCACCTTTTAGATCTTAGAAGTGTTTCATGAAGCAGGATCACCAGTTAAACCAGTTCAACCAGATTTAAAAGACAAATTTGACATTTAGAGAAATACAATTGTTCGCTTTCTTGCTGAGAGTTAGATGAGAAGATCGATACCACTCTGTACGCTTAGTATGACACTACTGCTGGATAACCAGTTGCCAGGCAACCAGTTGAGACTCCAGGAACTGGTCCCAACCAAGAAATAGTCTGGTCAGCCAGCAGATGTGCCTACGTACACATGTTGGTGCGTAGAATACAAAGAAAATTAATATTACTCATTCGAGAAAAACAAGTCAGTTTTCAGTTTATTCATGACATGATTTTCACAATAAGCCCTGCTTTTCTTCAAACACCCCTCAGATGTTATGTGGTATCGCACTTGAAAAAATCAAGACTGGTCCTGTTGTGACCATTAATCTAAATAAACCTCAAGCTTTGAAAATGATTGGAGACTCACAGGTTGTTGTTCATGTTGTTGTTTTCAGTTGCTGATGATCCCGTTGATCATGTCAGTTCTGTACATCTGGGCTCAGTTCAACAAAGACACGATTGTGTCCTTCTGGTTCGGAACAAGATTCAAGGTACCTCATGTTTTACTGTCAACACCCATTACATTACAGAAGGAATAATTATGTAGTATACAGTGTTAGGTATCTAACATGTCACAGTGATATCAGAACACATAAAATAGCAGTAAGCATAAGTTTGATGGTATAGACTGTCCTTGCTCATCAAATAAAAGTTGCCTCTTTTTTATTTTTATTTGACTAGTTATCTCCTGAATTGGATGTTTTAGGTCTTGGGTATTTTCACTACCTGGATGTGAAACCTTCTTATTACTCAACATGAAGATAATCCTGATGCTCATATTAATGATAGTCTACATATTCTCTGTCTTAGGCACATTATCTACCTTGGGTCATCCTGTTCTTCAACTTCATCATCGGAGGCTCGTAAGTAACTCCTCACTCTCGTGTCTCATTTGTTGACAGCAGTTTTATTTAGTGTAACTGTTATTACAGTCAGCTGAGTCAAAATCACAGTTTATAGTGATATCTTTAACACGCTGCGCTGTAAATGTAAATTCAAAGTAGTAAATGACTCAATAAGCAGCCGTATATATGTTTAAGTGTTTGAATTGAATGTGTTACACCAGTGATGATGACGTCTCTGTGAGGTTTGATTAATCTAACTCCTTCTCTGTGCTGTTGTTGTGCAGTTTTGTGGATGAACTGGTCGGGAACCTGGTGGGTCACCTGTACTTCTTTCTCATGTTCAAATACCCCATGGACCTGGGAGGACGCTCGTTCCTCACCACACCAGAGTTCTTGTAAGTCTGTGTGTATTGTGTATATGCACTGTTTTAGTCTTGCCTTGAAATGACGCCTTTCATGGTTTGTTTTCTTTAAGGAAGTAAGAATACATTTAGAGTGAAACTAGCTTAAAAGAAATATTTGTCGAGTGACTATACTCCATAACTTGGGTCTTTTTGGGAGGTGGGGGGGGGGGGATTTCTGGCCTGTATTCCTATTAGTGGTATCATTTTACTCACCAGCTTCATTGCTGAGATTTTGCAATGTCGAGGATTTGCTACACGCAGCTTGAGAGCGAGAGCAATAAAACACACCCTTTCTCATTTCAGTGCATTCAGGGGTTTTGCTGGTCTGATATGACCAAGGTGGCTAATGCTAACTTATGATTGCTAACTTAAGATAAATGTTGCTCTTTACTGACTTTTTGACTCTTCTCTATGTTTTTGCATTTACAAAATGTTAACATAAGCTGGCTGGCTGGTGCGACTAGTTTTTACTATATTACCTAAACTAAGACAGACAGACAAATGTAAAGGCGTCTACCCAAACTGTTAATGCTCATTAGATTTTGTAGAACTACTTCCTGGTTCAACTTTAACCATCTGTGCTTTGTGCTGTTATTCCAGCTTGCAGTGTTACAAGGAAATGATTTGCATTCAGTTTTGGTTTCACATTCCTGCAGATATTGGTGCAGATATTCAAATAAAACTGGGGTTTATTTTAAACCTTTCTAAGTGTGTGTGTGTGTATTTTGCACCATTTGACTAACTTATGTCATAAAGCGAGTAACTGTGGTGCCATGTGCTCAGATCTCAAGAAAAAAAAAGCCCCAAAAGCAAAATGATTTTTTCTTAGAAATGTAATTTTGTTGCTTCATCACCAGCTTGCAAACCTGGGGGATTCTTAGGGATTTTAAATGCTCCAATGTTTTTTAAGAGCATTATTTTAACCCCTCCCTCCCTTCTCATCCCTCTGCACATCTCTCTCCTCACCCTCTCCAGGTATCGGTTCTTCCCTAACAGGAGGGGAGGGGTGTCGGGCTTTGGAGCTCCTCCAAGCAGGAGACCAGCTGCCCAGGAGCAGGCGGGCGGAGGAGGAGGAGGAGGAGGAGGAGGACGCCACAACTGGGGCCAAGGCTTTCGTCTGGGGGGTGAATGAGAGGAGGAGAAAGCTACGCCCCCACCCTGTTTGCTCCTGATACAAATGGCTGTGCAGTTGATGTTTCAGGTTAAAATGCTTGCTGCTTCACATTCTTCCCTGTTTGAGGGAATTAAAAACCCTGACTTTAATTTGACTGACTTTAATTCACATTCACGTTTATTTTTAAATGATACAACAAGATGAAATTTGAGGAAGCATGCATTTTAACCACTAAAGCACAGCAGGACTCAAGAGTCTGGCTCAATTCACCAAGTAAAGCCAGCTATACTATTACTACTACTGTCCATGTGAAGCAGATAGAAGGAAATATGAATAAACAGATTTTTTTTTTTTTTTAATGCGATGATTCTTGAGCTTTCCCCTTTTTCTTTCTGTCTTCTCCTCCAGCTACCCTTCCCCTTTTTTTCCCCGTACCCTGCCATTGGACTGTCAAGGCAGGAGATGCTGCAGCTGCACACCAGCACTCTGTTGGTTTCAGCTCTTGTGTTCCTTTCCCTCCTTTCTCTCTCTCTCTCTCTCTCTCTCTCTCTCTCTCTTTGAGGCCGTATCAGATTACTTTGTAATTACCAACGTACTGGGAGTGTGCTCTCAGACATCCCTCTGCAGAACATGGGCAAAGCTATTTAGAGAGCGCTGTTTCCAGGTCTGAATTTACATGGGTGTAAAATGTTTTCTAAGCCTCTGTGGCGCAGACCTCATCTTTCTGTCCTATGATCTGATCTTCAACAAAATGAGGTAAAGATGGGGTTTAGCTCCTTTTTGTTTTTGTAAATATAACAATTGTTTATTGAAAGGATGATGGAGTCTGACTGGTCAATTATCTCACTGTCCACGTCCGTCCTGTCTGTCGGTTTTTGAATTCTTTTTTTCAAGCCAATTCACAAGTGTTTGTGCTCCAGAAAGGTTAAAAATTAATGTTAAACTGAAAAATTGCAACACACAATAACTGACGATGGTGGGTTTTTGTTATATACTAATATACAGACAGCTGGAGTTTCCATTTAACCTGCAATTAGCAACATACCAAAAAAAGTGTGTAATTATCTCCAAATGTACAGAATAAGTGCTGCACTAACATGTTTCCTGTCATCAAAATCAAGTCCTATTAGAGAGTCTTGGCCAACAAATTGTGAGATTATTTTTTGGTTTGCTTAAGTGTGTTTAATAAAAAATGTCCTCCAATGCATCACATCATAGAAGGGGAAAAGTAACCCTCAAACAGGCCCGAATGTAAAGTTGTAAAAGAAAAAAAGTGACCTGACAAGCCAGTGTACAGTCTAGCAGTGATGTCTCTGCACTGTTTCACTTATTTTCTACAAAATCATTTTGTACTTGAGTAAATAAGAAATCATAACCAGTCTTCCTCTCCAAATCCAGCTTTATGTTTCTATTTTTGACACATGCAGTTTATACTGGAGGAACAAGACGTGCTTCTACAGTTTGGTTGTGTATTTATTGAGTTACAGCAGACCTAAAAGTAGAAAATGAAAATGCAAGCGGTATTCCATACAAGCCAACCAAATGTACAGTATCTCAGATACTTGTCTGAACATGAAACTAAAACAGCAGCAACAGACATTCAGCCAGCAAACAGCCAGAAACCTGCTCTTCAGACCAGGTCGATTCAAAATGACAGTTCAATTTCAAACTTTCAACTCTGTGCTTGCACAAAAGGATGTGCGGGGGTTGCAGTTTAACCGATAAAACACAGATATCCCTTTAAATCTTGAAAATTTGCTGTTTTAAGAAATATGAAATTTTGAAGCTCATGCAAGCAGTTAACGATTATTTGCCAAAGATTTCAAATTCTTTTGCCGTTTTCCGGAAAAAAATCAGCACAGGTTTGATCATTTATCTCTGTAACCTAAGAATTCATGAACCATCTGAATTAAATGAAGGAGCTTCGGTTATTTTAACATGCGTGAAAAACATTTGCACCACAATGTTCTTGGCGAGTCCAGTCAAGAATATTTCAAGTTTTTAAAACAAAGAGCTGATGAGCTGAAACCATCATCATCATCATCATTATCAGCTTGTACTCGACCCAGTTCTGAGGCAGGCAGGACATGTCAGATAAAGAAAGCTGAAAAGGCAGCGTGGTGCAATCGAACAGACACTCTCTTCTCTATGCGATTCATCATTTCAATATCAGAATAAAAGAACATTCTGTACTGTTTGAGCCTCTTGAACATGCGCCCGGTACTGATGCAAGAGCACACCAGCTGATTAGAAAAGACACTAGAAGTTAGGACGTACAGTGCATTAATTCATTCGTTTGTCCTAATGCGGTTTGTCTTGGTCTGCGCATGTGGCTGCTTGTGTTCATTCTCTGGCCGTCGTGCGCTCTCAGCACATTCATTCCCTCTAACTGCCCCTCTACAACTTGTGAGTGATTTCTGTTCCATCACCAGCACGTTTTTATGAGGGCGAGTCAAAGTGACGCAGCAAAAAAAAAAAAAAAAAAAAAAAAAAAAAAATTAACAGTTTCTTACCAGTTTGAACAGCTAAGCTGGAGATCAAGTGGCCTAGCATGAGAATATCTATTACTACAACGCGGATATATGCAAGTGCCATCAAATACTACTCACAATGAGTAGTGACAAATTATGATTTTCAAAAAAATAGGACTGATTTTCAGCAAATAACAGACTATTATACACTTTGATCTTAAAACAACAACGAAAACATTCCAGGTTTCGGGGCACCAGTCAGACTCTTTTTTTAAAAAATGTAACAAAACTTGCCCTCCCAGTAAAACTGTACAAACCTTTTTTTTTTTTTTTTCTTCCTTTTTTTGCAATACAGAAAAATATTTACATGGATGTTTCTTTAAAAAAAAGAAAAAAAAAAGTGTAGTAGTAGTAAGAACAATGCATCAAGTCCAGCTTTGGCACTCCTCTTCATGTCAGCGTCTGCACCACACATCGGTGCTTTCAACAGTGGAACTTCCAAAGGGCGCTTTGCGATGACATCACAGGCAGACAGTTACATCACTGGTTCCACATTTGGTCATCTTGAGTTGTAACGTGATGGTCGGTGACTCAGCAGTCAGTGATTTATCTCATCTGGAACAGAATCAGATACAAACAGGGACTCAAATTAACACCAGGGCTCACCAAGATGCCAAAGCACATGACAGTGAAATGTTTTTATTGTGACTGTAAAGCATGTCGATCGACCTGTTTAACAAAGAAAACACTCACCCTCCAATCACCTTGAGCTACCCACTAAATATGAAGCACTTCATGAATGTATTAGGACTAGTAAATTCAAGACAGGAAATGGTTTGTTTCCATTTTCTTAAAGTTTATTATTCAAAGTGATTCTCTTTTTTCCAGATGTAGTGTTCTTGTCATTTCTGCAAGTCACTGCTTCACTATAAATTTAAATTAGTGTCTTCTCTAAAACAAGGATTATCTTATAAGAGATGGATTTCTGTTGAAACCAATTTAACTGTTATGTTCTAAGAAGCTCCCAATAATAATTAGACTACACTTGGCATGAGCAGAAGATATGAAAGTATCCCTAGCTATTATTTATTTATCAATTAATATATGAACAACTTATTTCTCTTCCCATGCTTTAGTTGTAGCCTCTTTAGAGGGTAGGTTGAGCCTTGGTAAAGCATTGTAAATTATTATTTGACCTTGTACCAGGAATAACTCACTCATCAAGTTTATCTGGTGTAACTGTGACCGAGTTTGGCAACAAAATATTTCACATAATTCCAAACCAGTAAGCATCTACAACAACAGGCTTTTTCCACAGAAGAGATTTTGACAAGTCACAGTAGCACAGGTGTGAATAATAAAATGAATGATGTCTGAATTCCATTTAACTGCTTCAGTTTCGGGCTCCTGGTATTGTGCACGCTGGCTCGCTGCTATGTTGTTCAAAAAAAGGTCCGTTATTTACAGGCTCTTTCTCCTACAGTTGTTGAAAATAGGTATCGTAAAAGTTCCTCCCAAGTATAAATCAGCAGTTGTCTTAACCAGATTTCTCAACTTTAAGTGTGTTATCTGAAGTAAACAAAGAAAAGAATTTGCTGATATAGGAAGTGGAAAGGATATTTTCTGAGCTGTTAAAAGTTGCTTTTAACTGTCTCCTGTGAACTATAGGATTACCTTTATCATTTGATTTTCATTCAGAGGTGGGAAACAATGTACACATATAAGTACTTCTTTACAATTTAGATTAGATTAGATTAGACAACTTTATTAATCCCCAAAGGGGAAACTCATTTGCCACCAAATCAACTCATGCAGACAACAAACACTATAGACAATACATTCACGTTACACAACAAATAAATAACATCATAAAGCCATTTAGACATGATAGACAGCTGAAAGGTGCTATGGATCTAAACCACATCTAAAAGTGTTCATTAAAAAATTGCTGCTGGAACAAAAGACCGTCTGAGTCATTCACTCATGAGACGTCACTAGTCGCTCACTGAATGAGCTTCTGACTCCATTAAAAACACTATAAAAAAGTTCAAAGTACAGAACTGATTTTAGTTTGGCCCTTGTTCTCTTTTCTCCAGTGACCTCAAGTGAGTCTGGGGTAAGACCAATCACTGAGCCGGCCTTTCTGATCATCTTATTGATCCTGTTTTTATCATCCACAGTGATGCTGCCTCCCCAGCAGAGCACAGCATTAAAGATTCTCTGGTAAAAAACATGAAGAAGCTTCTTGCTGATATCAAAGGATCTAAGCTTCCTCAAGAAAAATAGTCTTGACTGAGCCTTCTTGAATACAACCTCAGTGTCCAAGTAGACACCAAGATATTTATAAGACTGGACAATTTCTATCTGCTGACCCATAATTATCACTGGGAAGACATCCTCCTTCTTCCTCCTGAAATAAATAATTAACTCTTTGGTCTTCATGGCAAAAACACAGTTCTTCCTCATATGAGCAGAGGAAAGGCATGCCACTATTTTATTAATATTGTTTACAGATTATATTTCAAATCAACCCACCTAAATTCACTATCAAGCTTTCTTGTTTATTTCAAAACAAATAAAATTTGGAATCCATCGTAACACTATTTTTGTTGTTGTCAAAAAATACACAGGTGCCCTGCTTGCCCCCTTTTATTATATGAAACTCAGATATGAACTGCAAATGTGATTCCTATCAAGTGAAAACAAAACAATATTGGCTACACAAGTGGAAGAAGAAATTTGTCTACATACACTTAGTTCTGCCTCCTGCGACAGTAACACTGTGTGTATGTGTGTGTGTGTGTGTGTGTGTGTGTGTGTGTGCAAGCATCTGTCTACATCTTCGATGCTAATGATGGTGTGGTCCAAATATCATCCTGCCATCCCAGCATGCCATTGGTTTGAAGGACCAATCGGAGCTAATTACACACTAATAACTTCCTAGGTGGATGGAGGCTGCAGCTGTGGCATCTTAAAGGAACAGTTCACCATTTATTCATGTATTTATTTAAGCCAAGTCCCACAGTGAACATCATTCATCAATCTATTCTCTATAGCCAGTTATTCCTGTTTAGGGTCACAGGGACCTGGAGCCTCTCCCTGCATGCATTGAGCCTGCACAGCAGCAGCTATGTCTAACTCATCTTCTTGGTTTCACTCACAGTTAACCCTTTTGTGATCGGTACAAAGGTAATAAATTCTCTTATCCTTTACAGCTGCATGAATCATCAGAGAATAATCACCTGACTCCGCACTTCCCCTCGGCTCAAGTGAGCTTTTTAGCATCTTTCAGCTCATTGTTTTGGTTCTATAGGCTGCAACTTTACTGTTTTGGTTCACTCTCACAGCACTCAGTGTTGTTTCAAGATGCAGCAGGCAGCTGTTTTCAGATAAAAAAAAAAATTAAAAAAAGCTCTGCTGATAAACCCTCTGGATGCTACTTTCTCTGCACCCAACCGGACATGCAGATAGACGTTAGTCAGTGACTAATCTAGAGAACATAGATAAGTATATCAAGCTGAAATGTGTTTCTCAATACATCTGTCAGCTGACCAAATGGATGCTAATGCTGCTCTGTGCCTGCTAGATGTGTTAACAAGCTATACTTTGCTAACATGCTAGCCAGATAAACTTCACAAGGTCATAATATATCAGGTACATGTAATATTTAGCTTGTTATGGAGCTATGTCCCTACATGGCAAAAGAAAAAAAAAGATCTCACCTACCATCAACCAGTGACCCTCCCAGGTTGCTCCAAGGTCAGAACATCAGTTTCTGTTGCCAGCCGCTGTCTTTCTAATCCTCCTTCACTCTCCTCCCCCACCGCCACGGTTACCTTTACCCACCTGCCAAACAAACAGACACAAAGTTTAAACACAAACAGATTCCTTCTAGGAACTGGAAACTAGATCAAAAGAAATATTTTTTTTATGTTTTGCAGTAATAATATTTCTGTGAAAGATGCCATAAACCATGCATGAAAATCTATCTGATGCAACATTCAACAAGCGCAAACAATGGAGTAATTCAGCATCTACAAATCAATTTGATATTATTTCGGTCACATGTCACAATCCCTCCTGAACATTTTCTTTAAGTAAACCTGATATGTCCAAACAGTGCTGTGTTTTTAGACTGCTTTCACAAATGATCCTTTGAAAATCTAAAAATTGGCAGTGAGCTGGCCTTTATTTTGTCTGTATAACATATTTATCACACCATAAAATAAATATGGACAGAAAAAAGACAAAAGATCAGTTCCTCTCCTTCTTTTCACCCACCTCCCTTTGTCAGCAGTGCTAGAACTGGTCTGGTCTGGTCTGGTACGGCTCAGGTCCGTCACGCTGTGAGCTAGTCTGTCTGTCAACCACTGGACTTTGTCTTGGTCGGACAGTTTTGAGTGCTCTGTAGCAGCTGCTGTGTTCTCACCAGCCTCCTCCACTACACCGAGGTTTGTGGGATTTAAAATGTGCACAAAAACAGAGAGAGCACAAGGTCAAATAAGGATAGATGTATAAAACATATGTATAAAACATATAATATGAAACATATGGTATATATAAAAAACACTATTTAATTTTCTCCTCCAAAATGTACCGTTTACAGCTTTGGCTTCCAAGGAAACGCTCTGGATTTTCTCAGAACTGTTCCCGTTCTGCTCCTGGCCTGCTTTCTGCTGCTCAACAAGGTTTTGGTTTTGGAAACCTTCCATCCAGTCCAGAGTTTCACCATTCCTCAGTGCCGAGCGGTGGTCCTTGAACCAGCGGACAATGTCAGTACGTCCCAGGCTTGTTTGGACTTCCAGCTGGCTGTACTCTTCAGGAGACGGCCACTGGGTTCGACAGAACATCTGTCAAGATAGATCATGGGACCAGACACGAAATGTTAACATCATAAAAAGAATATTTAATTAACTGATATATAAACAAAGTGATTTATTAAGACTATGGAATAAACAAAAATGCAAACATCAACAATCTGGGAAAATCAAGAAGTACAATACCAGTCAAAAGTCTGGACATACTTTCTCATTCAAATGAATGGGACAGTGTGTCCAAAATTGGGCTGGTACTGTATGTCCAAATTTTGACAAAAGTGAACCCGAGGCCCACCTACTACCTTTTTTGGAGATTTCAACTACATCTCATTACTCTCACACTAATGTCCACATTTGCGTCTCATTTTCTATAAAAGGGCATATATTTGCAAAGCCTTTTGATAGAGTTTATGGTTAAGACACACTTAGAATTGATCAACAATATGAAACTTCATGCGTACATTTTTTAATCAATTAAAAAAAGTAATTGATTAGATTAGTAAAAGGTTAAATATATGGCAGACTTTTTTAGGGGAACTATTGACTGACAGCATGTGCTTGTGCAATATGTTACACAGCATGAAACAACTCATCTGCAGCACTCTACTAAGGCTTTTCAAGACATCACATGAATGCACATTATGTTCCATTTAAAGGCTTTCAAGTCCTGTTGGAGCAGTATTGTGTCTAGAAAAGTATCCGACTATTTCCTTTAGTTTGTCAGATCTGACCTGGTGGTCACCCACCGTCTTATCTCACTTGTGATATTCAGGTGTCAGCCCGTCTTATCATGTTATGTCAATCACACTGCTTTTCTTCAAGCACCATTACAATACTGTCTCACAATGAATCCCTTAATTTCACACAACATCTCACTTCACATTCTATTAAAAAGGTGCCATCTCATCGACTAATCTCTTTAAAAGTTGCAACTCATTAATCTCATGATACCATTACCAACCTATTTGCAATTAAAAGAGTATTCAAGTTCTACCTTGTGGTATATTTTAAAACATTGTTATGTAATCTGCGGTGATGTTGACCTCGCCTTACCTCTCTGAGCAGGGTGAGGGAGCGGCTTGTGATGGGAGCCGGGCTGGTGGAGGCGGACAGGATGGGAGGATGGGGAGAAGAGGAGGACGACGAGGTGAGGATCGGAGGAGATGCAGAGGAGGACAGGGTTGGGGGATGAGGAGAAGAGGCTGCGAGCACAGGGGGGGAGGAAGACGAGGAGGAAGAGGAGAGGACAGGCGGGTGAGGAGAGGAGCGGAGGGGTTTCCCGTCCTGCTCGCGATGAGAAGCCCCGTTGAGCAACGTTCCCGGTCGGTCTCCTCTGTCCTCGGTGTTCTTAGAGGCCATGGTGAGTAAAGCCTTCTCCATGTTGTCCCTCAGTGCTCTGCGCTCTGAAAACCAGCAGTCCACCTCAGTCTTGGACAGCCTGGTCTCCTGGGCCAGCTGGTCTGCAGCGGAACAGAGTTCAGTGGATCAGATGAACAGTGTTACCTATAAGTGGATGTTTTTTGGAAGCCTGGGAATTCAGTCTCCCTCTAGGGGACTTCAAATGGGCTCATTAAAAACATTTCTGCTATTCTTGTCATGCAGGCACCCTCCAGAGACAGACCAGCTCCTTTTGGGTGAAAGAAAATTAAGTCAGATGCTGTGAACTTGTATAAATAGAAAAAAAAAACACGACTGAATTTCCTTAAAGTAATTTAACATCTAAGTTACAAAGTGAGCATTTCAGACTTGGCAAGAACACAGCCAACTGCTAATGCGACCATTGAGTCTTACCCAATTTGTCTTACTTCAAGAAGCAAAGTTTCTGATGAGTAGTTTGAAAGTTCTGTAATAATCTCTCAGCAACTTCACAACATAAACTTTGCCTTAAAAAGAGATATGTGTGGAGAGCTGCCGGAGTGCAACACGGTTGACAGAGGCAAATATTATGCCCTCACATAGAGCATCTGAATTTAGGACTAGAGATGAGTCCATCAAGAAACTGTTAAGTAAAAAAGATATTTGTTTGAATGCACAGATAAGCATCCTGTACATAAACTCCCATGAATTGTTTCTTCTCCAGTTAGTAGCAATTTACGTTAATGTCAGTTTACATACATGCCAGTACTTTGCCAGTTTAGTATTTCTGAAAAGGATATTGTTTCTGATGCTGTAGTTTCACATGTTTAAGTGACTAATATTTTATTACTCCCCTCTGGCACAAATAAAAACCACAGAGCATGCACAATAAAATAATTAAAAGATTCACTATTTATCTTTTTTAAAAAATCCTGATCTGCTGATATCTCAAAACTGTCCCAGTCCTAGCCATCACTTTTCTTTAATGACTTCCTCGTCTCCCATCTTTCCTGCTACCAAGTGTTGTAAACAACAATCCAAGCTAGCAAAAACAATCTAGAGTACCTAGCTCTGTCTCAGTTGGAGAGCTGCTTCTCTGGAAACTCTCCTCCAGTGCTTTCAGCTGTTCTGATGACTTCCCCTTCACCCTCTCCAGCAGGGGAAACTGGCTGGGGACCGCCTTCTTTACGGAGCCATCTTTAGGTGTTGGCGTCACCTCTGCTTTCACCAGCACAGGGGGTGGAGGAACACCTTCAAGAGGTACAGAGGCAGAGGGAGACTTTAAGGACCAAGAATGCTTTTCCAAGACAACACGTGTGTGTATGTGATATTACTAAAATGACACAGCAGCACAAACACAGATCTTAAAATCATTATTAACCGACTACTGACCATGATTAAGCACAATTTGCTTTCTCAGTATGATTTGTTTGTTCTGATATATTTTGCAGAGATTTGAAATGAGCTTGTTTTTCATCGTTTTTGATGTGTAGCACTGATCACACCAAATACCTTTGAGATTAAGGAGCCTCTGTTCACTGAACCACTTCTTTATCTCTCCTCTGGACAGCCCCGTGGTCTCTATCAGCCTGTAGATCTATCACACGACAAGATGCAACATAAAATAAAACAATAACCACAGGTGTTTATCAGTGACAGTCTTGTGTTTTAAAAAAAGGCAACAACACTAAATTAAAACATAAAAGCTGACACAAAAATAACACTGCCTAGAAACCTTCTATGTTGGACTTATATGGCAAGGCACAAAAAAATATCATTTCACTCACTTATTCTTACCTCATCTTCCTCAGGGAAAGGACACTGTGTGTAGCTGGATCTCAGCACCGATAGCTGCTCAGCTGTTTTATTGGGGTCAACTGTGAAACTCAGCACTTTAGGTGACGCCAGCTTGGATGTGGGCATGGGCGCAGAGACAGTTTGAATGATGGAGGGTCGCTTACTCTCTGTGGCGATCACAGGAGACGCCAGGGGTCTTTTGAGCGACTGCGCCACCTGTGGTAAACAGAAATTTGTGGAAAGTTGATGATGGAGTTTTGGAAGTTATAGGTCTGTTAAGTTAAAACAAGCATGTCTCAAGTAAATCCATGTTCTATTTGGTTTACATGAACGTTTACTGCAGGAGAACAGAGTTGTGTTCAGACTTTTTACCAGGTCAGATTAATCTAGATGGGCTGTAGATTCTAACTAACTAATCTTGGCCCACAGTTGGATAAATGCCCAAATGGTTGTTTTTTGTTCTGTTGTCTACAAGAATCAGGGTTTTGTACCTGGTTAGCCACGGTGAGTGCCAGCGGCGCACATGTGACAGTGGAGCCGTTAGCTACAGGAGTCAACACCAGGCTGGTCTGTCCCAGGAGCTGACAGGGGAGGGACTGGAGGACAGAGGCTGCAGACTGCATGTGTTTGGAGGCTGTATTGGGAGCAGACGGGTTGGTGGATGATTGGGAGTTGAGCTGAGGAGTTACGACGGTGAAGGTCTGAGGCACAGAGGAGATTGTACCGTTGAACATTTTCTTCCTGGCTTCTTCCACCTGTTATGGGAGAAAAGTATTCGTTATACTTGCATGTTTAAAAATGTGTGTGTATGACTGCTAAGCTGCACAATTCTGGATAAAATGATATTATGATCCTGATGATTGTTTTGCATTGTTGCTTCTTGACATTCTGACAATTTTCAGTCACATTTGATAATCAAAAGGTTGCATGTTTACAAATGGACAATATGGTGTAAATCATGTCTTACACTGTAATCTCATATTTATTTCATTATATATTGCAGGTCTGTTGTTTGTGTTAAGTGACATGAAAAGTGAAAATGATCTATAATTTGATCAGTAATCAAACAAAAGCTTACTCCCTGATTAGTGGTTATTACAAAACAATTCATCTACTTCTGCTTTGAGCAATAAGTTGCTTTAGAGTGATGTAGTATGGCACATTTCCTCACCAACCTAATATGCAGCTCAGGATAATAATTCTCAGTGTCTGGATTCTGAATGTGAGTTAATGAAGAGCATTTCAAACATAAAAAGGTGCTAGACGCACAGTTTCTATCACCATTATCATTTCTTACTTGTTGGGAAACCTGCTGATGCTCTGTTTGAGCTACTGAATGACAGAAAAAGATCTGAAAAAATACACCAAACAACACATAGGAAAAAAAAAACATTATTATTACTACAGTTCCTACCTCCTCAGGTGACCAGCTAATACCCTGTTTGAGCCTCTGTGTGGTGAACCAAACTTTGATTTGCTCCTCTGGATGTTTTGAGACAGCAGTGAGCCAGGAGAGCTCAGCCTGTGTTGGGTAGGGGAACTTGTTGAAGGAAGAGATGAGTGTCAGGTTGTCGTCCAGCGAAGGATTGTATTTGGTTGTGTTGAGGGGCACTGCAATCTTCGGCACCTGGAATAAGAAAGTCAGCAATGGCAAATGAATGGTGTTTTTTTGTGTCCCAGAGAAAAATAATGACTTCTACAGGCACTGTTTTGAGTTACTGTGTTCACAGGAATGCATTATGTCTCACATGGTACATATTAAAAAACAAATAAATAAATAAAATAAAATAAAAAGGTAGTTCTTTTTTTTTTTTAAAATAGGTTTGTAATTTCCAAAAGACATTTCTTGAAAATAACTATATAATTAGCTTCCAATTATGCATTTCCTACAATACATATATGCTAATTTTAGAAAATACTAAATTTTCCACTTTTAAAAGCTGACTTTCAATAGAGTGCAATAATGTAAAGGAATAGTTTGACACTTTGGGAAAGACACTTATTTGCTTTATTTTTATACCACTCTTGTTTCTGTCCGTTAAATATGTAGCTAGAGCCAGGAGACGGCTAGCTTAGCTTAGCTTAGCCTAGCATAAGGATTAGGAGCAAGGGGAGAAGGCTGGCCTGGCTTTGTCCAAAGGTAACAAATCTACTACTACTACTAGCACATCTAAAGCTCACTAATTAATATGCAATGTCTTGTTTGTTTAATCTGTACAAAAAAATGGTAGGGGTATCTTTTTTTTTTTTTACCTTTGGACAGAGCCAAGCTAGACGTTCCCCTGGTTCCAGCCTTTATGCTAAGCTAAGCTAACTGCCTGCTAGCTCAAGCCTCATATTTGGAGAGTGGTATTGATCTTCTCTTGGCAAGAACACGAACAAGCACATTTCACAAAATGATTCCTTTATATGCACAGGAATAGTAGATGAAAGAAGAATGCCTCCATTGTGTCCCACCTGGGTGTAGTTTAGAGGCCGCTGTAGTGAAGGCATGATGTGAGAAAGGCTGTCTGCTTTGAGCAGAGTGGACTCCGGGATGATGACCGTCCCGTTCACATTGACCGCTGTGATTGGTTTCTTGGCCAGATCAGTGGTCAGTTTACCCAACTGAGACTCTGTCCGTTTATTATCCGATGACATTATTTTTGGTTTACCGATCTTGACTGTGGTGGGTTTGCTGAGTGGCAGAGTGCCCAGTTCCTCTCCTTTGCCAGAAATGTTGCTGGAAGTGTTGTAAATGACTGCATTGTTACTGCACCCCTCTATCGTCTGTTCCAAGATTGTCTGATTGTTCATTTTGATGCGTTTGAATTTAAAGTTGCTCTCCCCCGGGTGACACCTCTCGTTGTGTTCTGTCAGAGTGTCGAACTTCTTTGTGTTGAAGTTACAGACAGCACACAGGTACAGGGGGTTGAGGATGACGTTAGGGTGGTTGGCGTCTACGTGTTCTTTGAAAGTGTTCAGGTTCTGTGTGGAGAAGGGGCAGTACTTGCACTCGTAGCCCCCCTGCTGCCTCCGCTGAGGCTTGGAAATGTCTGGTGGCTCAGTCACTGGGTTGTCTGGAGCTGCAGGGGGGTCAGAGGCCTTTCCTGTCAGGTCCAGGTCCACAGATGGTTCTGCCTCTGTTGAGAGATCTGTCTCCATAGCACCCTCCTCAGTATGATTCTCTGTTGTTGTCTGGCAAAGGAAGACGGCAGTTTTCAGATTAAAAAGGACACATCTGGAAGCATTATTCACACACTGATATCCGAGTTCCCCTATTTTTATGAATTAAATACATATGAGATTCCATAGAATCCATGGAAAACTGAAATCAACAACAATTAAGTTACCTAGGACAAGAAAAGGATGAAGATAAATGAAATGGTGTGGCATAACACACAAAAATTGCTTACAATCACAAGGTAGAAACTTTTTTACATGATTTTGTACATTAAAAATCCACCTTCCCACAAATTGTTCAAATATTGATTCATTCATTCTGTCATATATAAAAAGTAGAATATATATTTATATAAAAAAATGAAAACAAGCCATAAAAGAAATAAATATTAGAATTTAAGTATTCTATCTCATTCATTTAACTCTAATGTCCCAGACATAATGAAAGTGTACCTCCATGTTGTGCGATTCCTCGGCCTCATCATCCAGCTCAACCATGGTCTGCTCCGGTCGGATCATACAGGGAATGGAAGCCTTCCGCCGACTGGACATGATGATGGTGGATAATGGGTTTGTCCCGGTGGACAGCTGTCCTCACTTGGTGCTTTTGTTCGGCCAGGGATGTTGTGAAGGAGACTATGGCTGATGAGCCCAGGATGCAGGAATACTGTCAGAGCAGTGAGTGAAAAGTACAGTCTAAGGTGCCAAAGATTAGCCAGGGGCACTGGCTTGTACTGGGACACAAGCCTGGACTGTCTTTTATAAACAGGAGAGGTAGCAAGCACAGGACAGTTCCTGGGATGGGGCTGAGCAGCCAAGGAGTCAGAGGAAAAGTCCTCCCCTGTGGGCAGGATTAGTGGCTGGAGAGAGAACAGGGCAATGCGAGGTGAAGGTCTAGTAGAGATGGGGCTGTTGTAGTATAATGCAGGCTGGGCTCGCTGACAGTGTCAGCTCCAGTGCTGGCTGACCTCCTGGAAATGCATGACAGGACACTACCTAGAAGGGAGAAAGGAGGAGTAAAAAAGATTTTTTTATAAATATCAGAAAATAATTCTTATTTTCATTTTGTTTAAAATTTCTGCTCCTTCACCTTAATGACTTCTACTTCTCCCATTTAAGATTGAAGTGGATTGAATCAGTAAAACCAGCAAGGGGTCACAGCTCTTACATGGATTTACGTGGTCACTCAATATAAATCAAAGGAATACAGATGGACTCAATATTTTGTACCATGTATGTAATTATTGTACACAAATCCATGTAAAAACAATAATCTTTGATTAATTTCACCAAATAAATCCAGAACTAGCAAAAAATCTAAACATTGGTAAAGAAAAATAGATACCCCTTTCAAGTGCCTTTGAATAGTTAATACTGCAGGTACAGAACAGGCTGGTTTGAGTGTGTGAAGAACTACAACCTGATGGTTTATTTAAGCTCAGCAGTGTCCCATTGTATCTGCAGAGAGCCACAACACAAAAAAAAGGTAGAGCCAACTGCTGCCAGCGGGCAAAAATGTCTCAGTGATGAAAAAAGGTCAAAGAAGGCTGACAAACAAACAAACAGTGCAGCATAGCAGACAGTCTACATGTGGTCAACTGACTCACAACACTGCTGCTGAGAAGAAAGTGCAGCATAGGCTTGAACAAAAATGTTTTGTAGCCAAGAATCTTACAAAGAACTAGAAGCTAATAGCAGTGGGTTAGACAATGAAATCATCAGACACTGGAGGACTGAAAAAGCCTTACGAGTTTTTCTGTTTCATGCTGGTGGAAGGAAGCAGCAGCGTGTGGATAGATGGACTTGCTGGCAAACCAGCAGAAAGCTTTTAACACTGTGATGAGTCTAAAACTAGAAATATCGCCTCATAGTTGTATGCCTCCGCCAACCAGTCAAGTTACAGTTTACATCCATGTCTGTCCAAACTCATATAATATTTGTAGTGAAGACTGAAGGAATGTAATAAAAGGTGTTAGATGTATTTTCCTTGTATGTGTTTACATGTTCTGCCAATAAAGCTGATTCTGACAGAACACAAAGTTGTAGCCATGACAGTAGAAGATGCTTCAGATATGGATTTTGTAGCTATTATAGATATTGTAGCTTCTGCATTGAAGCTACAAATTTTATAACGTGGATGCTTCATGCACATCTTCAACCCGGCAGCACAGAAGATCTAAACAATCACCACAGTTTCAAGATGGGAATCCAAGATTAGTGTCACCAATTCAGTATCTGAACAAATGTAAAATATGGTCACAATCTCCCCTTCTGTTCCTGAGTTATAGCGTTGGATAATGGCCAAAAAAGTGTTTTTGCATTATTGCAACATCATGATATCACAGTGAAGTTGACCTTTGTCCTTTTGGATATAAAATGTCAACACTTCATTTTATCCTATTAGACATTTGTGTGAAACTTTGTCATAATTAACGCATGAATTCTTGAGTTATGGCCAAAAACTTGTTTTGTGAAGTCACAGTGACCTTGACCTTTGACCACCAGAATCTAAATCAGTTCATGCTTGAGTCCAAGGGGACGTTTGTGCCAAATTTAAAGAAATTCCCTCAAGGTGTTCCTGAGATATCGTTCATGAGAACGGGACGGACAACACGAAAACACAAGGCCTCTGGCCACATATGTCATCGGCACAGAGGCATAAAACCCCCAAATTTGGGCTTATGTTTGTTTTAGGTCATTCTTCATCCATCTCTCTCTCTTTTTTTCTCCCCATCATTTCCTGTCACGTGTCTTCCGTCGGCTCTATAATGAAGGCATAGCATTCCCCCAAAACAAATTTTAAAGAAGTATGAGTCAAGCTATAAAAAAAACACACTACATACTACAATACCCATAATGCAACTCAATAGCACCTTTAATTTGACCTCCACTGCCTACAAAATGCTCTAAATGCTCTCCCTCCAGAGTCACAGAAGACAGTACATAACTGTGCATGCTGAGTTGGACTTATCGTGTAAACTGAATGTCTGCTGTAAAATTGGTGGCGTGTCCCTTTAAGCTGATATTTGCTACGAACCTCCCAACACTGAAAAATGTTTGAGTGACACACTGAGTGTGTATGTTATCATGCCCACTAACACTACACGCATTTACAAAAACACACACAGTATGCATACAGGTCTGCAGCTGTCAGAAAAACAAGTTGTTCTGAGAAATATCGACTATTTTCATAAATCAGATCATGCTGCAGAGCGTGAACAGAGTGAGAAACCACAGACAAAGCAGCGTTAGATGAGCATCTTGAAAGCAGAGAGCAGCTTTATTTGGGGTTTAGTGAGATGACACCGCCGTCGAGAAAAAGCAGTTATGAAAAACTGAGGGAGAGTGAGCAATGGAAACTTTCCCAGGGTAATATTATAATGAGAGGAGAGAGAGAGAGGGAGGGAGAGAGAGAGAGAGAGAGAGAGTGAGAGAGAGGGGGAGAGAGAGAGAGAGAGAGAGAGAGAGAGAGAGAGAGAGCAAGAGAGAGAGAGAGAGAGAGAAGCTTATCTGACTGAAAACAGTCGATTGATATTCTGGACTCATGCTGAAGCTTCATACTCATATTCACATGAGTAAAAAATCAAATAAGTCGATGCGGCGATGGTGCTCTTTTATCAGGACATAATGAGGTTCCATAAAACCAAGTCAGCAAAGAGGGCAAGGGAAAGTCCTTCCAATTTAAAATCTCCTCTATAGAACGCTACTTAAATATGTTATGCTTATGAGTAAATATTGACAGAAGAAATTGGTTTAACCCCACCAAACACCAACGCTATTTAACAGTCTGATCAAACTCATATTTTAAACCAAGTTACAGTGCAAAAGGGTGGGACAGCAGTTAGTATGCGAGGAGTAAGACCTCGGCTCGGCAGGTTTGGACTATACTCTGCAATCAGTGTCACATATTTAATCTGGACCTCTCCAGCAGCGACGCATGAATCAAATCAAGGCTTGAAGGCTGTCATTTGTTAGTCTTCTTATTGTCCCGAGATATCTCAACTCCTCAAACAACCCACTGAGGCATCATTAGAATGCAGACTCATTACCATGGTGTCGCTATAGCAACTGTGGATGTAGAGCTGTAATCAAGTAGCTGCTACATCCGTATTACTGATAGAGACTGTACAGTGATGACCCGACTGCATGTGGGACTGTATTTGGTGTGAAGAGGACGGCAAGATAAGACAGAAAAAAAAAATGAAATCCTCTGGTAAATGGGAATCTTGCAAAAATTACTGACAGGGTGTGTGTCTTGAAAGCCTGAAAAATCTCATTCCTGCAGGATGCACAGAGTGGTACATACTCAGCTTCACTCACTGAGTGTTGACGGGGAAGGTCAAGGAACAGTCATGAGGAGAAGAAAAGACTCCACTCAGAATAATTAGTTAGTCATGGACAGAATGTAGAAAAGATGTCCCTGCTAGCGGGAGAGGTTACAAGGAGGTGTGAAGCTATCTCATTATCCTACTAACCCACACACGTGATGTAAACACGACCGTGTAAAGCAGGGTGGCGTTGTGCAGCATACCGGTGCGCGCACTTGCTCTTCCATTCGCTATCACTCTGTCTCTCAGAGTCTGCCATTGCCCCAAATCCGGCAATGTAGCCAACATCTGGTGAGAAGGGATTGATAGATGCATCTGCCAGCTGCATCTGAAGTGCCACTTTATGTGACCTGCTGAACTTCTGCTCCCTCACTGCTGACACAGCCTCAACACTTTTTAGATGTGCTGATGAGTGATAGCGGCAGAACAGAAACGGAGAGACAGCGCTAAGCTGTAGATGAACTCTTTACCTCCCACTGGTGTGTTGAACCCACACAAGCTGAGCAGAGAGCGGATGAGCAATTCCATTTATGCAACATCCATATTAGTAAGCTGTAAACACAACCGCTACAGAACTTAATAAAGTCGGTGTTGTCAACTCTGGACAAGGAGGACATCAGACACTGGTTTGCATTACAGCCTGACTGATATCTTGCTCGGCTGATGTTATCAGCTGATACTGGCCTTTCCCAGATATATCACTATAGGTGTATTTTTTTAATTATAGTTATTTATAATTATTAAATTCCTAGTTAAGTTTACTGTTTCACTGCACTGATGTCATTTTGGTCAATAAAGTTTAACTGTAAAATATGCTGCCTCCATTACATATCTTTATCACATTTGAGGGATCATCATCTAAAAAAAAAATCAACATCGGTCGGGCTCTAGTTTGCATATTAATTAAGTGCTTATTGAGTCATTTATAGATGAAGTGAGATGGGGGATTTTGAGCAGAAGCTGACTCAGAAAAAGGAATCTCTTACACAATATAAACACAAACGGCTCTGCAGTTTGAGTTGTAGCAGTTGAGTTGAACTCGTGTGCGCCGGCTGACTGAAACAAAGAGAAAAGCCTGTGTAAAGAGTGCTGAACACTGAGGATACACTGGCACCAACAGCCTCTTCCTCTCTCCACTCTATCATTTCCAGCGGAGGAGGGAGGGGCTGCTCTCTTGCTGCCTTGACTGCTGGCTGCTTGGGAGCACCGGCCACCATAATGGAAAAAGCACTGGTACAGACTGTGAGGCTGATTAAAGGTAGAGTCAGTGATTCTGGAGAAAGATTGTTCAATACACTTTTTTGTCAAATTCAGCAAATATCTCCTCATAGTCTGCTAGCTGTCTGTTCTGTGTGTGCACATTAAAAAAAAAATCTTCACAGGAAGCGCTGGCTCTATAAATGGGAAAAACAAACAAAGTGGCTTGGACTGTGCCACACAATACTATTCCAGCCAATCAGCAGAGGGCGTTCGTGCACAGGACAGGGGGAAGTCAAATCAGAGCAGCTGTCTGTGTGAGGACATGACAGTTTCCCGTCCCCAGCAACCACTGAATGGTGAGGGAAGACTGGCGAACTGGAGAGAGGCCATGACCATTTCACACAGAAAGTGTTTTTTTACACTCTGAGTCTATTTCTGTCACGTTTAGTGAGGCATAGTCTGAGCAGGCAGCTGTTTAAAAATCACACTAATTTCTCTCTGTTTATGTGTTGAACTTATCAACTGTATCAGTGGAGCTATGGAGCCGGACATGCAAACTATTTTGGATCAGTACATTTCTGCTGTCAGTCAGCCTGGTGAAGGCAGTTTGTCCAACCGCTGTCCTTCTGTGGACGCTCAGAGACGCTGAACGGTCAATTGAGAAGTGGGAAGGCTGCAGAGAGGCGGAGAGTGCGGACGGACTGCTGTGCTCAAATGAAATGAAATTTTATTTTCTGTTCAGAGGAACAGAAGTGACTCTACAGCTCACGCATCGCTCTGGATTCCACCACATTTCTCTTTTGGTTGTTGCCTTGGCAATGCCTGTCCATGACTTTGGGGGACAGAGCTCCTGAAGGAGCACGACAGGAGGGGTGCATTTGTTTGGGTGTTTAATTCAAACATCAACAATCTTTCTCCTGAATGAACTAACACTATCTTTAATAACCATGGTAATGTGTAGCAGCAATTCAACTTTATCAACATAACTTGGATAATACCTTTATAATAACCTCAATAATAGGTTCCGGTCTCGTGAACTAAAGAGCACACATTTGGTGTCCTTGAGAGAAGAATTATTTCTGCTCTGAGCTGCTTGGCTGTGAACATCTCAGCTGTAGAAGTGAAAGAAATGTGCTTAAACTAATGTGTCAGACTGCCAGCCAACCGTTTGAGCTTTCCGCATAGTAAATTTTACTTAATTTCAAACACAAAAAAATGTTAATTAATGTAGACTTTGCACTCAAACTTGGCTGCTTTGGTAACCCGGGTAAAACAGTGAGTCGACCACCTGTTCGTTAGTGTGTCTAACCTCGTCAGCCAGTTGGCTTGTGTGTGCAGAGGGAGCTCCGTGCTGGAGCCATAACTCCCTACTGTCTGGATGCTCATTAAACTTGTATGAATAGTCAGCCTGGCAGCCCCTTGCCTGCCCGTCTGTCTGTACTTGCCTGTTGTCTGGCTGTGTGTCTGTCTGATTGGTGCATTATATTAGTGGAGCCATCTTTCTAAAGGAGTTACCTTTAATGCTGCCAGGCAGCAAATACATTTATCAGCCCTGGCAGTAATCAGTTTAGACTACACACTGGCATACATATTGGAGAGAACGCAAGGAAATCAATACAAATCCTCTGTACCACTGAGCCTGTCCAATGTATGAAGACCGACGGGTGATATAATGCAACAGAAACATACTGTAGTGGTGCTATAGGAAGGAGATCTATCCAAACGGCTGTGAGAAGAGAACGACACTGAACAGATGAGTCACAGCAGCACACTCCACTGCGATCCTATTTCTGGGTATCATTAACGTAATTTAAACGTAACAGGATAAAAAAAAATAAAAAAAAGATGGCTCAGATTCTGCTAACAAAAACTGGAATCAGAAAAGCTGTGTCATGGGGCTTTCTGCTCCAGATGTGAACAAAATTACCGTTACCGTACATGCCAACTTCTCAGCACCTGAATTTTATATATTTGAAGTGAGCAATTTACTGGGAAACAACTTTGTTTACGGATCCCTGTGGTCAGAAGTTAACACTTACCCACTGTTCAGCTCAAATTTGACCAATTTCTACATTTGAGAGCAGCAGAAACACTCTAAACACCATTATTGTAGCCTGAAATTTTGTGACTTTTCCTAAAGTCACCCAAAATATACAATGGAAAACTTTTTTAAAATTTTTGTGCAGCTGATACATATTTGTGGGTGTTCTGGGATAAAAATTTGACCCATATTTATTCAAAAATTTTAAAAAATTGTATTAAAAAATCCCCATTCAAAAATGTTGCATTCTTTACATTCAATTAAATTCATATAAATCACAATGGCCATTATGTTTTTCTGTTTTATGTAACATAGAACCATAATATAGTGAATGTGAATGTTTTTCTCCATAAATAAATAATATAAAACCTAAAGACACTCTCTCTGCTCTCTAAAAGCTTTATTAAGGATCAATCACCCATTTATTAATGACCAACATTTTTTATGAATGAATATGTGGTTCAAAAAATTGGTATAGAGACACTGTGAGGGGTCACAATATGTATATAGGGGTCAGAGCTCTATTTTCTGTGATAGAGAAGAGGGGGAAGCGCATAAGTGAGGTTTAAGGCTTGTTAATGTTTCATGCAGAAGTCTACATCATAAAGTGCATATAGCTGTATCATGTATATAAATGATATGAAATTATTTAAAAAGGCAGCCAGACTGATCAGGTGCACTGGAGTCTCCTGCAAGGCCACACACTGCCTGAGATATGAAACAATATGCTCTTTCCAAGACAGGCTGAACAAAGACTGAGCTCAACAACTGGCAGAGTCTGTTGCATCTTTATTGTTGCTGAAGAAGGTTGGAGAAATGAATCCTGCAACACAGTCAACCTTAGTGCCAGACTCTTCATGCATGTAGTCATGGCAAACACAAAAGGCGTATGAATGGCAACCTCTACGGCTCCCGCACTTGAAGCCATGCATGAAGTGCAAACCTGCCAGTTAGCTCTGAAATAACAAGCGCAAGACAACAAGAGGGCATCGTAAAAAACAAAGCCACCCGCCGAAACGCGGACTGTAACAGTGACTTGACTTTGCTGTTACATTAGCTGAAACTTTGAAGCTCCATCACACGTTTATATCAAAAACACATTGCACAGGGAGGGAGTGCACACACACTGCTTTGCTGGCATCGCTGTACGGGGTGTGTTTCTCTCTCTCTCTCTCTCTCTCTCTCTGGCTGGCTGTTTTGGGTGCGTTTCCCTCCTGACTGCTTGTTCCACAAGTCAGCCACTGCAGTGAGAAGGACAATGTGAGTGTCTGAATTGTGTGGGTGAGGAGAAGCACCACCACCACCATCATCAATACGACGTGTCCCAGCGAGGGTGTATGAGGTAGAATTTCGGACCGTCGCAGAATTAATTTAAATCTCATCACGCTGCTCCTCTAGAGCAAAGCAAAGTGCTGCACTGTGTTTGAGTGCCGGGTATGTTCTGCATGGCAACAGAGCAGAGATACTTTTGCTGGTCTGAAATAAAGATCAAACATGGATATAATGATGAAGATGGTCATATTGCTGCTATAACCTGATGGATATTATATTTTTTAAGACTGATGACGATATCTACATTTGTCTAAGGATTTTTTAAATGTAGTTATTTCAGAGTTGTGGCCAAAACATATAACGAGTGTCATATTTTACAGTTGAAGAATAACTTGTCAGGTCTCTCTAATGGACAAACTAATGGCAACAGTTTCTAAAATAACTTAACTATACTGTTGGCATAAATTTTAGCAGCTGTAAATTGTGTACAAAGCAAAATCTCACTTTCTTCAGCACTTTTTACTCAATTCAATCTAGTAAAAGTTGCAGCGACTCGGGAGGGGTTTTGCCAAGTCACACACCCCTCAGCTTTTGTGACAAGTTGCCTCATTTTTCCATGGAAGTCCCAGAAAACTAGACTGAACGTCGTAAGAGACACAGTGGCCTATATAGCGAATGATGGAAAAACTGTCGAGCTGGCTACAGTGCATTCGATCAAGGATCCAGTCTTCCATTTAATCTGCTTCACGTAACACGGTACGCACAATCCTCTCACATTGCAGGACCTGTCTCCGCACCGAACACACACACAAAGGGCGAGCTATAAAAATATCCAAGTGTCACCCACTCTGCGGCTGATGGTTGTGTTACTATGGTTACAATGTAACCAACAGAAAGTGTGTGCGCGAGTGTGTGCGTGCTTGTATCCAGGAGCAGAAACGCTGCAGAGGTCAATCAGTGTCACGACAGAAGCGGAGTTAAAAATCCAGCTCAACAGCACTTTTTTTTTGGTGAAAACATGACACGACTATTCCTCTACATGCAGACAAACATTTTAGTATGTCTGAAAGAGAAATTCAGAGAAACCTTGTGTTCAGAGGGCTTGAAACATTTTTTTTTTTTTTTTTTATAAGTAGCAGAACCAATTTTCTGAATATTTCCAGTCTAGCAACACACATCCGTCCAGCTGCAGTGGGTTCAGACTTTGCGTTGCCTGTTGAACATCAGGAACTGACACATATGCAGTGCACGTACTGTTGTGGAACACCTACAGTTGTCTCAGTTCTGTGAGTTGCTGCTGTCCCTCCATCACACAAAGTGACCCCGATGACCAGAAGTGGCGCTAGGACATCATGCTTGGGGAGGCTACGGGTCAGCAACGGGACAGAGGTGTGGGAGTGGGGGGGCAGCCCTGGGTGCTGGGCAAAAAAATCAGAGGAGCAGCTGAGATTGTCACTAAAATGAGAATAGCTTGTCCACCTTAAAAAGGTCAGTCCACCTTAAGTGAGCCTGGTCAGGATGTCGCTAACTATGGGGCTACATAAGGAGTTGCTGTCTTTTCAACTGCTGAAGGCTTAGCCTGTTTCCCAGTAGTTACAGCCCCCCCCCCCCTTAAAAAAAAAGAACCATGATTTTGTTGAAGGTTAAATGTTTTCAGTGATAATTTAGCCTCTCAACAGCGCCGCCTATAACGATGACGAAGGTAAACACGTCAGTGAACATTCACTTGGTCCAGGGGCGAGCGGGAATGAAAAGCAGATGGGGGTGCGCGTCAGAGTTTCATTACAGCAAATGCAGGGTAAACTGTCCCTCTTAAACATTTTTATGTAGCTTCCATAATGGCCTCCCCTTGACTCGGTTTTGCTGTCCCACTTTCACCCCCCTCCCTCCACCTCACCCCTACCCCAGCCCGTCCAGCTCTGTGCTCATCTCTTTCACTCTCCCTTATGGTCTTGCGCACAGGCAGCCAGCCACACTTATAACAGTACATTACTCTCCCACAGAAACCTTGTACTACTCCACAATGTCAAGTTTCAAGAGCTTAAATCACTGCTAAAACCGCTCTGGTATCTTTTTGTTTGGGCACAATGTCATGAATGTTCTGTGAGATGGGGGAAAATATCTGTTTCTAGTTACGGTAAATGAATGCAAACGCTGCAACTCTGGGACACAAGTGGAGTAGGGGAAGGGTCATCTTGCACCCAACCAGCAGCCTGAAAATTAGGTCAAGAGGCATGGGATACACCGTGCACAATTTCAAACAATTACCACACACGCTCTGCAAATGGTCTCACATTGTTCTATAGTCCTTTATGTGTGTGTGAGCATCAGTAGGAGAGAAAGATTTATATCTTAGCTGTCTCCCAAAGTCCAAATGAGAAAACCTGAAGACTTTGGAGCTCTTTATTTTGTGTTTGTTAGTCTCAGCGATCAGTCAGTGTTCCTACGCGGCCACATTTCCCACCTGTCAATCTCTGCCTTCCCTGCAGTGGGTGTGGCTTGTGAATTGCCTCCAGCTTCTCCTCATTGGTCTCAGGCTGGCAGGAGGGGGCGTGTCTGTGCTCTGCTAGTGGCTGACGTGGTGCAGTGCAGAAGGCCTTTCAGTAAGCTGTCTCTCTCTCTCTCTCTCTCTCTCCCTCTTTTCCAAACTTGAGCTTTGGAGGACACAGTGGGATGGGAGAAGAGGAGCAATCTCTACACGCACGCTCATAGAGGCATGAATGACCTACAAGACATACAGACACTGATTGTGTGCAAGGGGAAACCAACTTTTTTTTTTTTTTTCTCCCCCAACATCTGACTATTAGATACAGAGTTTCACCAGACAACTGAATTCACAAACCTCAGAAATAGTTCCAAGTTCTGAGAAATGAGACCTGTGACTGGAGGATGATGTACGCTGCTGAGATGAATACATGCTTAGACATGCAAATGCACACTGCTGTACAAATTGCTATGCACCCATACGCTTAAGTAATAATCAATGCAGCAATGAAGCGGTGAAGCCTATAATAAAATCCACAGTGAGGCACTGTTTTGTTTTTTTTTTTACACAAATACACACATGTTCATCTTGTAGTCTCTCACTGCTAGACCTGTCTCCTGTTTCTTAGTCACACTGCTTAGACATCCTCCGGTGGCTTCTTTCTTTCTTTGTCACTCTCTGGCTCGCTCTGTGTCACCAGACATCTCCGGGACACCTTTAGTTCTGTAAAGTCCCAACAGAAGTACCTTCAGTTCTTTATATATTCGTCTGCAATTTTTCCGATAAGATTTCCAAGGGATCTATCTGGCGACACCGTCTCCAGTATAACACCAGAAAAGAGGATCTCCTTAGAGGACATGTGAAACCCATCATACGGAAAGAAGGTTGTGAGCTTTACCTGGAAATGTTGCCGGTTTACTTCCCACTAGAGTTGTGGTGGGAAGATTTCTAGGAATCCAACTAGCCCCTGTGCTAGCAAACGGCTTCCTTTAACCCCTAAAACTGATATGAAACTAAAACAGAAAGGTGCTTTTACAGTTCACAGTGCGTGAGGGTATGAGGGGGGCTTCTGAGTTTCTCACTTCTTTCTTCCTGTCTCGTCACTCTCGTGCTGTGTCACTCAATTGTCTCTTCCTCTCAGACATCACACGTACTCGCACATTCAGCGTTGATTTCATTTCTCCCCTCTCCTCCTGTCCCTATGTAACTCCTCTGCTCTGCCTGTCTAATTGCCTACTTCCCTCCATCACGCTCTCCCTCTCAGCCCCACCTACAGGTGATGAGCTCATCTCTGTGGTTGCCTTAGTCACCTAACAACACGTCTGAGAAGCCGGCAGAGGCACAGCAGAGAGGACCTGAACCGAAAAAACACTGGAACAAAGCGTGAGCGTGGCTGTCGGTGATGTCATCACAGAGCCAAGCTGAGCACGACAGGCCGTGATGACAGCAACCTCCATCCTCCATTCCAGTGTTTTCACCAGGAGAACGGACGGCCATTATATAGCTGAGGACTGGATGTGGATGTGTGATGTGCAGTCAGGAAATGCCGGAAGTTCCTGATGAATGTGGAAAATGTGTTGAAACCCGCTGTAGGTCAGCTAACGGGACTCTATAAACAACAGCTGAATATCACAGAATAAATAAGTGTCAGTGCAAGACAAACACATAGAAATAGAGGACCAATAAACTGATGCAAATGAAAGCCTTAAGAAGGAGTAAAGTTTAAAACAGGAACATGGCTTCACTGCAATAGAATCTCATAAAACTACAAAAACAAAAACAATTTCTCTATAAGAAAAATGTGTGTTAATGTCAATCTTGTGTTCCAGGTGAGTTCCAGTGACTGACAATCAGATCTCAGGTGCCAAATAATATTGACTATCCTGCACTGTTTCTCCTCTTTCAGACATAAAAAAAACTTGCTTTGATGTTACTTGAAGTTTGATTTTTGAAAAATATAAACCATTAAATCTGACGTTAACATTCTAAGCCTCTGGCTTTGATCTGAAACGATCAAATGCTAGTCTAAATCAATTTAATAAAAAGATCTTTGCGTTTTCATTCAATTCTTGCCTCACAATACGACATCCGTTCTTGATACGCTCGCGATTCTCTATTTAAATGAAATGTGACAGACTGAGTCGTGTTCATTTTCCACCATCTGACTACAGTAACAGCTAAAACGCCTCTAGGAACAAATAGAGCAGATCACCTCACAGCTGGATGTTTTTGCTGTGACATTCTAAGAGGTCGCAGTGTATTGAGAAACACGGCACAGTTGGGCAAGACTCAGAAAAATTCACTGAAGGTTGAGTCATTTTAAAAAAAATAATAAATCAAAAAAAAAAAAAAAAAAAAAAAGCTTCCAAACTCCTCATTGTAAACAAACCAAATTATTTTCTGCTCTCTCTCTGTATTGCAGTCACAGTGAAGTGATGATGTGACAATCGCTGATGTTATGAACAACAAGGTAGGGCGGTGACATCTGTGCATTTCTCTAATCCCTTGAGCAATACTGAGAACGACAATTTCCACAAAAATATATTTAAACACAGACTTAATCTTGCATCTGTCAAAACTGTAAAAACAATTCAGTGATGCTGTCCTATAAACCTGACACCAGACAACAGCAGGGACAGGAAACTGTCATCCTTTATTCACCTCTTCCTTCTGATGGTAGCTGTTTAATTTACACGCTGTTAGATGAGACAAAACATTTAAATTCAAAACAAGTCTGGTGTTAATCACAGTGGGAAGTTAGATACGTCTCATATATATATATTACTAAGATAAGAACCATGTCCTCTGATTTAACTGTATTCTCTCCATTGTTCTGCTACACAACACGAACAACTGCATGATATGAAATTTACAGGTTTTCTTTGATCAACAGAGGCAGGTATACGCTTTGATTGTTCAAGGCATTGATAAAAAAAAAAGAAACAAAAAAAAGGAAAAAAAAACGAGCCGGTTGTCATTCCAAATTATATAACATTATCTCTGATTTGGCAGATCACAAGTGGAACCCATGTGAAGAACAAACATGAGCCAAATTTCTCTTCACATGGAAAAGAGCAAGAGTGCGTGGCTTAGTGAGCGAAGCCAAGTTTATACCCAGAGGAATTACTGGTAACGGGCATGACAAGAGGGGGGTTAAATGCACTTTGATCAAAATCGCTTACATCTTTTACTGATCTGGGTAGCAGTGCTGAACAGAGAAATGTTTAGAAATACAAAACATCACGTCATCCCAGTGCGAAGGGGATGTTGTCTAATGATCTCGATATTTCATCAGAGGGAGATTTGTGAATACCGACAATATTCCAAACGACTGGCTGACAGCTTTACTCGGAAAACCAGTATGCAGAACAGAGAGTAATGCTTTTCAATTAACCGGCCCACCCTTAGAGACTGAGTGTGTACACCTGTCAAAGGTCTGAGACTGCACCCTAGTGAACAGGTGCATTGAGTTACTGCATAGTGAATCTGGGTCAGGGGCTGTTTATTATAATCAGCACTGTGTTAAGATATGAAATGTTACTTTAATATCAACCGCCACGCTGACACAGACAATATCCAGTCGCAACTGCCGAAGGGATTCAGCCGGTGTGTTCCTGCCTAACATCCCCGAGTGTCTCGGTTCTCGGAAATGTCACGTTCATGCCTTATTTTTTCCTTCATCATTATCATCATCATCAATAAAAATCAAAACGAAACCGTTGGGTCCATCCTGCAGTGAGAATACAATTACAGGCCCAATAGATGACACATGTATGGCAGTTTTACAACAAAAACGAGAATGTTTAGTTGTACGGAGTGTGAATGCTGCCCAAACAATGTCATAATACTAAAAAGCAAGGAGACAAAGTCAGATGGGGACTCCTTTATGTACAGTTTACAGTGACCTTGGATAAACTTTACAGCACGGTCTCCTAGGGTCTACCTAAAACATACCTGTATGATATTATGTGTGTGTTATGTGGTTGTTATTATCACATGATGATGGAGAATACAAAGCAGGAGATGATATTCACTTTACCCTGGGAGCAAGCAGAATTATTTGAACTGTATGCATCTGTTTATATATTTTGTGTTTACTATTATGCCATGCGCTGTGCTTAATACTTGTCCTCTATATCTGTTTGTGTACACAGTGACTTCACGAGGGAAGCAAGACCATGAAATTAACAACCACTATCCCTCCTGAACGTATTACAGGGTGCACTGAGGACACATTTGTGTTGACTCCAGAGCATGGCTGCACACAGTCTGACTACATTTACAGTCTGGGGCACTCTCACGACCAAAGTTAATATCCTGAATAAAAAAAAAAGGACCACGCCTGACTTTTTTTTTTTTTTTTTTTTTTTTTTTTACAGCAGTTACAGGCCTACTGCAATGAGAGGATAGAAGAAGTGAGCTCCTGTGCTACGGCACTGTCTGCCCATCTGTCTGCATGCAGTAACAGCGGCGGTCTGGGAGGGGAGGAGGCATCACCAGGGGTAACGTTACGCCTACATCACGGAGTCGCGCAAATCAAAGTCTATAAACAACGTCGGACTCCCAAAGTTGCACTCAAACCCCGGTGCCGCTGAAAGCTGTGAGCGGAGACGGTGGCAGGCGGTGCGGAGTTGAACGGCCGTTTCCACCGGGCCAACCCGAGATGTGACAGAGGGGCGCAGAAAAAAAAAAAAAGAAAAACCCCTCTCCCCAAATGTTCCCCCTCTCGCCATCGACGTAACAACATGTCGGCAAAGGACGGCCATGTTTTGCTGGTTATGTCGACACGGGGAGGAGGAAAAGTAGACACGGTGTTTCTCCTCTCCGCCGTCTCCCTCCACGGTCACGATAATGTATCAAAGTGAAACTTAAACGCGGGGGGGCGAAAAACGTCCAATTACCAACTTGGCGGACACATTGTCTCAGGAGGCAGGTGTAAACGGCAGCGGCAGGCAAAGTTCATGCGGCTAGACAAGTTAAAATATTTATACGGAGGCGTGTGGGTGTTTGGGAGCCACGCAAAGGCAGGGCAAGCCATGAGAGAGGCACAAACAAACAACTACATGCAGTTTTAACTTGAGGGACTTTTGAGGAGGAGGAGGAAGAGGAGGAAGAGGGGGTGGAGGGGGGTAGGGGGGGTGGGAGCCGTTTGAAAAACAGAGGAAGAGTTGATCCGTTTCTTACCTGCCCACCGTTTTGGCGCGATGCTCAGGTAGTGCGGTACAATCCCAAAGCGACTGCTAACCCGACAAAACGAGCCGAGGCTGTTTTAAACACTCCCACGGCGGTCCAATAGCCGAGCAGACAACAGGCGACAGGAAAGGAAAAAAATTGGCGATCACAAGGAGGATCTACGCCAAAAGCCACATGATCGCCGACGTCAGAGTACGTATTTGCATGTCGTACCGGAGCGCCGGTGTCCGTCCACAGCGGGTCCATAGTGTTACAGCCGTGAAAAGTTCAGAAGCAGACAGAGGAAAGTGGAACAACTCTGTGTCCAGGCGGCAAGAGGAGTGCTGATGGCTCCATGAAGCATGCCTGCCGGTGTAAAAATGAATGAACTGCGTGTTGTTGCCGTCAACTTGTCCCTGTGCTGATGCCTGCCTGCGTCTGCTTGGAGCTAATTGGATATTAAAGTATCATAGGGGGGCGTTTGTTACCCCTCTAAAGTCCCACCCTCCCTCTCTCACCCCGCCCACCTCTCTCTCTCTCTCTCCCTCTCCCTCTCTCTCTCTCTCTCTCTCTCTCTCTCTCTTTCTCTCTCTCTCTCTGTGCATGCTGTTATGTGAGGTGAGGTGTGCGGTTGCTGCAGTGCTTTCTCAAGTGGAAGCTGTTGTGTCTTACGCCAGTGATTCTCAAACTTTTTCACATCAAGGACCCCTAAACTGTCATAAATTAGACCACAGACCCCCATCTAATACGCTTTCTGCTTTTAGATGTTTCATTTCAGAAAATGTATGAAACCCATGACCAAAATAGTCATACATCCTATCATGTGTTACTGATGGATGGAATTATAGTGAAAATAAATGATTCCCCCTTTTTGCTGGGGACCCGCTGGAGCCCCCTCAAGGACCCCTAGGTGTCCCCGGACCCCACTTTGAGAACCACTGTCTTACACAGTGGGGAGAACCTGCACACATCACTGGCTCTCACACTAGAAAACACACACACACACATCTGGATACAGGTAAGTCTAAGGTCAGCTGATACTCATGGTTTGTTTTGGTGAGAAACACTGCCCTGAATGACACAGACAGCTCAGTGAACTCACACACAACAGTGACCTCCACTGGGCGCATGCATGCATGCATCACGTCCCTCGTGTAGCTTCCACAAAACTCAATGTCGGTCAAGAAAAGAACTGATAAGAGTGATATTTCACTAAAGTGGGAGATTTGTTTTTACCTGCACTCCTGCACAGAGGTCAGGGTGTTGGTTCAATAAACAACAGAGTAGTGACCCTGGAGTTAGGAGGTATGCATCGCTGAGATGTGCTGATATGTGGCCTGAACCCAAGTCATTTCTTGAAAGACAGTCTTAAGTTCACACGCTAATGTCATTTTATTACTTTAGAAGTACAGGGATGTCAGTGGAAAAACTAATCAACTGATTTCTTTCAGTTTCAGAAGTGTTTTTTGTGGAGATGCAAGGCTTTGAGAGGACTAAGTGTGATAAATATATATGATATATATGAAAGACTTTTAGGCTCAGCTGGGGCTTTTCATTTGCATGTTCCCTGTCTATTTGTACGGACACTTTCACCCAAAAACAAAAGACATGTATGCCAGGTATTTATAATGATCAGAGTCACTCCCCACCCCTACACTGCTCCTAAATAGTAAGGATGCATCAAATACAGGATACAAACTGTAAATAAAGTATAATTAGGTATAATTATTTGTTGTTTGAATTGAACATAAGTGACAAACATTTGGGTATATTTTATAATATAAAATGTTGGTGATGTCAGATAATGCAGTTTTTACTATTGAAACTATTATACAAAGCTTGCTTCTGTATTTGTGTGTCATTGTCACATTGTGTCTCGGTGTGTGTCCTTGTGCAAATGAGGCAATAGTGTATAACTGATACATGATATTACTTAAACAGACTGGCCAGTGAGTGAATCCAGGCAAAAAATGAAGTTTCCTAATTGATTTCCCCCAAGACTACTGGCAGTAACAGAAAAAGATAATAGAGATAGATCGAGTTGAGACATCATTCATGCAAAAGGGAAAGCAAATTAGCTTCATGAATGTGTTGCATAAAATGTTGTACTGTTGTGCTGTTTAGGGTAATCTAATTTAGTTTAGTGTTTTTGTACTAGTCAAATCTTTTCTTCACAGAGCCTACAGTCTCAGCAATGTCAATGCAGTCTCCATTATTTAAAATGATCAAAATTATTTAAAGTCCCCCTCCACTAAAATGTGTTTTGCTTGTCACTACATTTGCAATGTTTGGCCTTCACTTTGCAGAATGATGTGTAGTTTGAGACCAGAAGGCTGTTTTCACATTCATCTACTGAAAGTGAGAGGTTTTTCTGTGCTCACTGAAACTCTGAGTTTAGTGTGTGTGTGCCAACGAGCATGATTTATGACATCATAACTAGTTTGAAGCCAGTCGTGGTCCAGTATGCAACTTACACAAGTGTGATGTGGAAACTTGAAGCCTCCTGTGCACACTGACTGTGCACTTTTCAGGGAAGCAGGAGACATTTTGCATCCGGCAGTTAAACATTTGAAGTGAAAAATATTTGCATATTCATTGTTTCTGGATTTTTTTCAATAAGTGAGAAGGAGTAGAGGCCATTTTAAGAATTTCTAACCAGTTAATTGAACTTTTTGTGGAAAATAAAGACATATTATTATCCCAAACAGAGTATTTTTTATATGTGTTAAACATTTCTGGTGGTGGTCTTTTATTCATTATTAGCAGAGTTAACCATCTCTGCTGGGAGGTTTTGGGTTCATTAGTAACAGTGAAGTTTGCTGGTTTTGTACTGGTTTTTATTCTAATTTCAAGCACAAATCACATTAAATAACTCATGGTCAGGAATGCCTGCTGCCTATCACAAAAAAAGTGATAAGATCATAAAAGAAACTGTTGTATGTGCAGGAAAACCATTTTTTAAATAAATCATTGTAGTTATTATGTATCTGGTATTGCTAATTGTTCACTAATATAATAAATGAGTATGTTGTTGATATCCTGCTTGAGTATTTTTAATACTGTCACTTTCAGTCTGGAACATAAAGACAAAGACTCTTGTCTTGGCAACAGTAGATGAAAATAAATATAACTGGCAAGATGATATATTGCATGTCCCCAATAATATTATGAAGTGAAAATGCTGAAACATCAGAGTGCTATGGATCAAGAGCAGTTTATTCCTCCAAACTTATTTTGACAGACTATTAAATCCAAGATTCTTTACCGTGTTATTGATTCAGGTTTTCACGTCTCTTCTAGTCCACACAGTAGAGCCTCCTAAAGGTTAAGCATTATTGATACTCTTCACCAAACAGCTACAGGGTATACGATGCTGAAAATAAAGTTGTGCCTCTTATGAAGTTGTCTGCCTGTCCGTTCAGATCTTGTTCAAACAAATTTCCCTTACAAGCTATATTTAAATGACTTACAGTGAGCAATTTATCTGTATCACTAAATGTCAGTTCTCTGGTGTTTTTCCAATCCTTGCAGTGGTCTTATCTCCTGTAAATCCTTTGATTCACAAAGGTGTCTGCTTTGATCCTCAAACGGGCAGAGCTCAATTCATCTCATGTAGACCAGTCTTCTCTTTTTAAAACTCTGGGTACACCATGTGAGACTTTTTTAGAGGTAGGTGAAAGCATTTGAGCAGACAAGGTGTCTTAAGAAATACTCAATAGGATCCTACAATCAAAATATTAAAGGACAAGGTTTTATCTTGGCA